>NW_006408616.1:900476-904017 GCF_000296735.1 Chrysochloris asiatica
TCTGTTCCATAAATATATGCATATTTAATTTTTTTTATATATGTTGTTGTCATTGTTATGTGCCGTTGAGTTGGTTCTGACTCATGGTGACCCTGTATAGCACAGGTCGGGAATCTTCTTTCTGCTAACATTGTTAACATCATTCACAAGCCATACAAAATTGTCAGCGTAAAAATTAGCCTGCTATATATGGGTTAATGAGCAGGACTACAAGGTTGGTTTGAACCAAAGGTCAGCAGTTCAAGCTCACCAGCTGCTCCTTGGTTGTTATAAGTCGGAACTGACTACATGACATTTTAACACCGAGTGGACTTAGGAAGTGAAGTTGCCTTGACAGGGCCAGACCAAATAAATTTGTGGGCCTTATATGGCCCTCTGGAGTTCTGGTGTGGCACAGTGGGTTAGTTAATGTGCCAGACTGCAAAGCCATTTGAACTGCAAGGTCGGCAGTTCAAGCTCACCAGCTGCTCCTTGGAAACCCTATACAGGGTCGTAATGGGTTGGAATCAACTTGACGGCACTTAACAGCAACAACACATGGCCCTCTGGCTAGGTGTTCCTCTCCTCTGCTGTATAGGATTTCTGCAGTGACTAATAGGTTTGAGCTGCTGACCTTAAGGTTAGCAGTCCAGTGCTTATCGGATCCCTGGTTACACAGTGGCTAAGTATCCCGTTGCTAACCAAAAAGGTCACCAATGTAAACTTACCAGTCATTCTGGAAGAAAGATGTGACAGTCTGCTTTTGTAAAGATTATACAGCCTTGGAAATCCTATGAGGTAGTTCTACTATAGGGTCACTACGAGTCAGAATTGACTCCATAGCAATGGGATATATAGGAGGGGACTTCAAGAAGTTCATAGAAAAATAAAACTGAAACATGATGGAATCTGTCCACGAACCTCTTGAAGCCCCTTTATGTGACTACACACACACATGAACTCAAAACAAAGAAAAACATTTGAGGAATCCATTTCAATACTGAAAAAAACTATTTAAATACTACGTATTTCAATACATACTGAAATGGTTTATTTTAAAAATCATCTTTCCCCCTCTTTTACTCTATTTTTCTTTTGGACTACCATATGTCCATACATGAGATTTTCATGTACAGTAATTAGTAAAATTCATGTGAGCTGAAGATAAAGAAGATGGGATTGGGACAGTGTGGGGCAGGTCATCTTCAAAGTCAGACTTCAACAGTTAGTTCAGGATTTGTAAGTACGAATTAAGGTCAAAAGTGAGTAAGGTTAAATGAGAGTTAGAAACATTATCATCCTGAAACATTTTGTTTTAGGAATTTAGAAGACATTGTAACATACAGTATGCTAGTAATATCTTAAATAACTAGATGTGCACTAAAACAGTGGCTGCCAACCTCTGCCATAAGTAGTACTCCCCCTCTTCCCTGGTCTTTTAAATGTGTTTTGTTTTGGTTTTTTTACTTCCTATTTTGATTTTTTTAATAGATGAAGTTCTTAGTTCTCCATCTCTACAGCAAAGGAAGATCCCTTCATTGTTGAACTTTTAATTTTTATTTTGTCAGATCCTAAGCCCAGGTTGCTAAAGACACTTGAATTTTGGTTGAAGTTGAGAGGAAAATAGTTGACACATGAGCCATTTTCTTAGGTAAATTAATTTTTAAGGGACCTACAAAGGTTGAGAACCACTGCTATTGATATCATGCTAGCACAGTTTAATAAATAACTGTATATCATCAGAATGAACAAAATAATTTAGGAGTAAGAGATTAAATATCAAGTAAAGTCTGTGGAAGAAAGTTATTCTTATTAAATGCAAGGTGAAATAGAAATAATACCTTCTGGTTGCTTCAAAAGAAGGTTCAGATTCATTTACACTGCAAGTATGGCAAATAATGTTCATTAATTATGAAATATATAGAATGAAGTGTGCACAAAAAAGGTAAGAGGTAAAATCAATATTGGACACATTCAATAACTACATTTCCCAATTGTTTTTTTATATTAATCTAAAAGATCCACTTGATAAGTGATACTCCTCTCCTGTATCTTTATCAGCTAGTAAATGATTACTTAGTAACTTTCCAAAAGATAGATGGAGCTGTTCTCTTTCATGCAAAATCTTGGTTGATACATTATCCTGGGATCTAGTACTAACACTAAAGGAGTTCTGATAGCGTAGTGGTTACGAATCGAGCTGTGAACCACAAGGTCAGCAGTTCGTAACTACCAGCTGTTCCGTGAGGAGAAAGATGAGGCTTTCTGCCTCAGAAACCCTGTACAGGGTCGCTATGAGTCAGAACCAACTCCACGGCAAATAACCACCACCAGTACTAACACTGCTCTAGTTAATTTGGTTACAATCTGTAGGATATAGTGTTATAATCTTTTTAAGAATTGGAAATCTTCAAAGAGTTCCTACCTTTAAACTCTAAATTTAATCTATTTGAATTCCTAATTAACCTCCCTAATACCTAATAGAGTCTGGTGTGGTGCTGTAGGAGAAGCACTGAATTGGTAACTGCAAAATTAGGAGCTAATTCCTACCAGTCGCTCTCAGAAACCCTACACTGGGTCACTATGAATCGGAACTGACTCGGTGCCACACAACAACAGTAGAGGAAGAAATATTTCTTGGATTCTAAATGTGAAAGGTGCACAGAATACAGCTTGGCCATGAAGGAGTTGATGAGAGATCCAGACATTCACAGTAGGCTATGTTATGGGGTATTGTTAATTACGGATTTATTAAGAAACATGTTTAACAATTTAAATTTGTTATTTTTATTAAGTGACATTGAGTTGATTCCAACTCATAGCAACCCTGTATAGATGTCTGAGGAGTGGCTGGTGGTTTGAACTGCCAATCTTGCGGTTATCAGTCCAGTGCTGATTTTACAGTGTCACATCAGGACTCCACTTGAATTTAGTTAACTCCTATATTATGGAGTCCTGGTATGGTGTTGTAGGATAAACACTGAACTGCTACCTGTAAGGTTGGTGTTTCAAATCCACCTCCTGCTCCTCCAGAAGCAGGGTCACTATGAGTCTGAACTGACTTGACAGCACTTATCAACAACATGACTATAGAATGGAGAAAATTATCTAAAGGCCTATTCATTATTTTTTTAAAGTTTTTATTGTGACCTGAATGATAGTTTACATGGAAGAACATCAGCAATGATTACAATCTTCTCTGTGCACCATCATTCAACAGTATTTGCTTCCATTCCCTGTTTTTTTTTTTTTTTTTTGGGGGGGGGGGGGGGGGGGGCAACATACACAGAAACACTCAGTAAACATATAATAATTTAAGCAACCAAAGGGCACATTCTGCAAGCCTGCCTCCTGGCCACCAGCACCCAGTCCCTCTCTTTCCACTGTTTATACTCTTCTTGATGGTCCTAGGGTCCTCTGTTTGGACTGTAAGATTAACTACTTCCTCATTTTTGTTACAAAACTTCTACCTTTACAGTTGTGATAGTCGCAATTAGTCAAGATAATAATTTCTCACTTGAATCATAAGAATCTTAGCCCTATCTCTTTTCACCAGACCCAT
>NW_006408616.1:904632-906670 GCF_000296735.1 Chrysochloris asiatica
CATGCTTGTTTGTGTGTTCCCTTTGAGTTTCAGTCTTGGAGAGTGAGTGCCTCTCCTTTTTGTTGCTCAAATTTTTAATAATTAGGTTGAGTTAAATTTCATTATTCTGAATAAATTGAATTCAATAACCACATACAACTACATAATTAATATGTACAAGAATTTAAAAAATTAATTTCTATTTGATTGTGGAAGGTGTTTATGCTTTTTTAAAAAAAAAAAATTGTGTCTAATTATGTGACCTATTGATATTTTGCTTAAAGTTCCTAATACGATTTTTATAACTACACATTGTTATTGACGTCTTGAGATGGTTACTGAAATAAGGAAAAATTATTCTACCTCACAAGAAATTGCTTAAAGTGATTGCTCATCATGGAACTGGGAAGGACAGCTTCAGTAACACTCTTTGTTGCCTCACACACACACAAAAAAAAAATCTGTTGATTTAGATGTAAGAACCCCTAGGAATTTGATAATTTTAGAGACTTTTTTTGTCTGTCCCTCCCTCACATTGTTCTCTTCTATCAGGATAGGTCAAAAGTAACAACTTCTATGGAAACAGCTACCATTTACTTTGCATACCAGACGTTACCAATGCAAGTGTCCAACATGAGCAACACTACCGTCTCTCCCTGAAAAGAAAATATTTCTCACACATTAGTTAATGGTACTTTATTGGATTTTTTTTTTAAGGTAGACTAAAATTTAAAAACAAAATGCATGTAACGGTGAAATAAATTATCATAAAACACATAGTACTTAACAGTAAATTTAGTTTAAGCTAAACAGTGAGCTGAAAAAATGATCAAATAAATTCAAGTAAATGTTGAAGTAAATAATTTATTACCAATTGTATATCACCAATCTATTACTATCAATAATTTCTAAATTAGCTTTACTCTCATTAAATTTTTATGTATACTTTATTAGACTGGGCACAAAGGCCTTTTCCAAAATGAAACAGAATAATTACAAATCATGTTAAAATAAGGTCATTATACTTTGAACTCTAGTCCAAAAATACGCTTAATCAGTTATTAAGGCTACCAGGGGAAGAAAATGAAGTAAATCGTATACTTAAAGGAAATCTTATAAATTAAAGAATTTGTGGTCACTTATCCAATCCCTTAGTGACTCTGTGTGTGAGTGAGAGCCAAAGCAAATAATTTTTTGAGAAAAATGTTAGTCCTTGAAATGTAGAGATGGAATTGTTGCCAATTAATACTAATTTCCAAAAAAGAAAAGGATTTTTTAGATTATAGGGTCTTTATAATCTTCAGAATTATCTTAATTCTTCTCTCACACCTTCATGTTATTAGTTCTGATATATCCTGAATCCAGTCACTTTGATCAGTTTCCACAGCTAACCCATGTTACACCAAGATCAATTTGTGTGTCAGCTTGGCTAAGCTACAGTGCCCAGTTGTTTGGTCAAAAAATAGTCCAGATGTTGCTGTAAAGGTATTATGTACATGTAATTAACAAACAATTAGTAAAGAAAATTACCTCAATAATGTTGGTGGGGTTCAGCTAATCAGTTAGCAACTTGAAATCTTAAATAACATTGGATAAGACCAGAGTAGTAGGAGTTTCTGTTATTACTGTTAGGTGGTTTTCAGTCGGCTCCGACTCATAGCAACCTTATGAACAACAGAACCAAACACTGCGCTAACCTCATAATCTTTTCTACACCTGAGCACATTGCTGCTGTCATTGCTGCCAATCCATTTGGTTTGGGGTCTTCCTGTCTTTCACTGACCCTCCACTTTACCTAGCATGATGTCCTTCTCCAGGGACTGATCCCTCTTGGTAATATGTCCAAAATAAAAGAGATGAAGTCTGGCTATCCTGGCTTCCAGGGAGTGTTCTGGCTGCACTTCATCTAATACAGATTTGTTTTTTTCTTTTGGAAGTCCATAGTACTTTGAATATTCTCTCCAACACCATAACTCAAATGCATCAATTCTTCTGGAGTCTTCTTTATTCACAACCCAACTTTCACATGCATATGAGGTAACTGAAAATACCATGGCCT
>NW_006408616.1:908375-909537 GCF_000296735.1 Chrysochloris asiatica
GCGGTTCACAGTCTGATTCGTAACCACTACACTACCAGAGCTCCTTGAGGAACCTGTATATAGACCAGGAGGCAGTTTTTCAAACAGAACAAGGGAACACTAACTAGTTTAAAATTAGGAAAGGTGTGTACCAGGATTGTATTATTAAAATACAATATTTATTCAGTCTGTATGCTGAGCAAATAATTCAAGAAAGACTTTTTAGGGGCATGAAAATGAAATCTTAAGGGTTTTTTTTTTTTTTTTTTTGGGTCTATCTGTCATTATTTCTCAATTAATGATACTGAAGCAGGATAAAAGGAAACCCAAAATAACTTAATTACAGTTGTACACATAATACAGTATAACTTAATCCAGTAAATTTTACTTTTCCAAGTTTACATTTATACAAAGATGGAAAGTGACAGCAGCAGAGTGCACAATGCCTAGTGCCTAAGCTCAGTGATCACAGAAACCTGCCATGAAGGAAACTGCGGGGCGCAATCATCTCCTGAGCTATCTGTTGTATATACACTAAACAGTCCATGAGTCCTATCTGTTAGATTTGTCCGACAGGGTTACTATATACAAATAACAATTCTCAGGCTTCTTCTTTTGCTAACTACACTGAAAACAGGATTTACAGTTCTACTGTTTTCAGCTCAAATTTCACATGGA
Organism: Chrysochloris asiatica; assembly: GCF_000296735.1. Lineage (NCBI taxonomy): Eukaryota > Metazoa > Chordata > Mammalia > Afrosoricida > Chrysochloridae > Chrysochloris > Chrysochloris asiatica. The sequence continues at coordinate 909,033 of NW_006408616.1, forward strand.
AGCCTTTTTCTTCTCCTAATTGAAATTTAAAATAGAATCTGTTATAAAAATGCCCATAATAGTCTTTACTTATTGTTGACCTAATGTAAACAGCAAACTAAAATGAAACTAATGATAATATGTTTTTTAAAAAAGACTTGAAAGAATATCAGCATATCTACAGTGGGATTTCCCACCCTCAACACTATTAACATTTGTTGTTGTTCTTAACTGCCATCGAGTTGGTTCCAACCCATAGCAACCCTGTATAGAGTTTCCAAGGAGTGGCTGGTAGCTTGAACCGCCGACATTGCAGTTCAAACCAGCCTTGCAGTCCAGTGCATTAACCCACAGCACCACTCCAAGACTCCCCCACATGGACATATGCTAGATAAATTTTTTGTTTTATGGGGCCATCATGTATACTGAAGGATGTTTAGCAGTATCCTGGTTTCATGGAACATCCTGAAACCATGACCCTAAACTTCCAAATCAAGGAACCAAATCCTGTGCAGTGTTTGGTTTT
>NW_006408616.1:912777-914058 GCF_000296735.1 Chrysochloris asiatica
GATCCAGTGGCACTTAACAATAACAATGTTGGTAGAATTCTTCAATTTCATTATCACTGGCTTTAGTGTTTGTTGCGTAAATTTGAATTATAATGGTATTAACTGGATTTACTTGTGAGCATATGGATGCTATCCTATCACAGACAGCACTGTACCTCATGACTGATATTGATATGTTCTTTTTTGATGGTGAATACAATGTCACTCCTTTTCATTCCCAGCATAGTAAGCTATGCAATTATCAGATTCAAAGTGGACAATACCAGTCCATTTCAGCTCACTAATGGCTAGGATATTGATGTCTTCATGTTCCATTTTATTTTACTTTTTAAAAAAATGTTTTTATTGTGAATTGAATAATAGTTTACTTATGAGAGCATCAGCTTTACATTCATCCTATCATATTTCATTTCATTTCAATGATTACAATTTCCAATTTTCTAGATTCAAATTTCGTCCATTCCATGTTCTGATTACTAATGGATGTTTACAGCTGTTTCTCTTCATTTTGACTTGTGCCCCATCAGCTTTACATTCATCCTATCATATTTCATTTCATTTCAGTGATTACAATTTCCAATTCTTTAGATTCAAATTTCGTACATTCCATGTTCTGATTACTAAAGGATGTTTACAGCTGTTTCTCTTCATTTTGAGTTGTGCCCCATCAGCAAATGAAGGTTCCAAAGACTTTGCTCCATTTGCATCGTCACAGTCAACACTAGTTTGAGGAGGCAGCTCTTCCCCAGTCATATTTTGAGTGCCTTCCCATATAAGGGGCTCATCTTAGGGCACTATATCTGACAATATTCTGGTGCTCTTCATCATGTTTTAGTATTCAATAATCTGGTGCTGACAGTGTTCCATTGTTATTCATAAGGTTTTCAGTGATTAAATATTTGAAAGTAGTCCGTCTTTCCTTCTCCCTAGTCTGTCTTCATCTGGAAGCTCAGCTGAAACTTCTTCATCATGGGTGATCCTGCTAGTATTTAAAATACCCGTGCCATAGCTTCCAAAATCACAGCAACACACAAGCCACCACAGCACAAAAAACTGACAAGATGAGTGGTGGATAACAACAATAAATGTATGAATTTATTTCTGAACTCTCAATTACATTTTATGTGTCTATTGCTATACTAGTACCAGACTGTTTTGATTAGTATAGCTATATGTTGCTGTTGGCATTGTCAAGTTGGCTCCAAATTACAGTGACCCTGTATAGGATTTCTTAGAAGTGGATGGTGGGTTTGAAGCACCAACCTTGGGGTTAACTGTTCA
>NW_006408616.1:915518-956331 GCF_000296735.1 Chrysochloris asiatica
CCCTGCATTCCTGGACTACATCCACTTGGTGTACAATTCTTTCAATGCTGTTGGATTCTATTTGCTGTATTTTGTTTAGGATTTTGCATCTGTAAGTAGATATTAGAGGCATTCACCTGTGATTTCCTTTTTTTGTGGTGCCTTTTAACTTTATTTTTAAAGCTGGTTTTATAATTCCAACTTATTTTTTTTTCTCAAGCAGCACAGTAGTTTATGCTATTATAAACTTCAACAGTAATTGTTTGCAATTTAAAATTTTATGATATTCAAGGGTTCCATTAACTAAAAAAAAATTGAAAGCTATGTTTATTTCTGAGGGTGTCCTTCAACTCATAATAATTTATTACTCTAATACCTTCTTCCCTTGAAAGATCAGAAGATATACAACAAAATGACAGGAAACAATTTTAAAATACACATACTTGCTCCAGTGAACTTTTCCTTTCAGTGCTTGCATCTCTCCGAGGATGGCAAGGAGAAGAGAGGACTTTCCACATCCCACTTGGCCCACAATCATGGTTAATTGACCTAGAGAAACAAAATAAAGGCAAATAACAGGAAGAGATGGAATTTTCTTTGTAAAATCAAATCAAAATAATTTAGAAAAGGTTAATGCTTCGCAATCAAAGGCCAGTTTGGGTCTGGTAGTGGTGGTTGATGGTGCCACCAAGTCAGTTATAATGCATAGCAACTTGTATACAGTTTCCAAGGGTGTAAATCTTTATTGGAGCAGAAAGCCTCATCTTTTTCCCATGGAACAACTGTTCGGTTCGAAGAGCAATAAAATAATCTTTGCAGCTCCTTTTCTCAATACATAATTTTTTTGAGAAAAATTTAAATATATAAATCTTGATTTGTTATTTTTAATACTAAGAGAATAACTGGCATGAATTAGTAAAGAGGGCAATGAAATAATTTCTTAGCCCATTTAAATTAGCTTTACCTCTATTATTCAGTTCATTCAGGACAAAAAGGGCAATTTTGACTAAAACAGCTAGATAATTGGCATGAAAGTGATCTTGCTTATGTTGTTAAGATGTCGTCGTGAAATAATCACTTTGATTGGGCACTGCGGGTTTGAACCACAAGGTCAGCAGTACAAACTCACCAGCCATTCCTCAGAAACCCTGTACAGGATTGCTATGGGTCAGAACCGACTGGACAACACTTAACAACTACAACAAATCTTGGAGTCCTGGTGTGGACTGCGGGTTGATGGGCTGGACTGCAATGTCAGTTGAACTACAAGGTTGGCCGTTCAAACTCACCAGCTGCTTCTCAGAATCCCTATACAGGGTCACTATGGGTCAGAACCGACTCTACAGCACTTAACAACAACAACACTGACCATTAGGCCAGCCAGATGAAAAAATAATTTTATTCAATCATGTATGCACAATTTAAATGAAAATTGTTGTGCATTGTTGTTGTTGTTAAGTGCTTTTGAGGAAATTCTGATTCATAGCAGCCCTGCATAAGGTTTCCCACTCCAGGTTTGACCTTTGACCGGCAGGCTTTGTGGTTAGCAGTTAAGTGCTTATCCTACAGCCCCATATCAGGCTTGCTCCAATCTTGAAGTATCTTGAAAACTTCATCAGTCTTTCTCAGTAACAAAATAATTTTCTCAGACAGGTTTTCTTTAAATTTTTTATCAAACAAAATGGGAATCAACGATCCTGCTGTTCACATGGAGTCCTGGTGTGGCACTGCAGTGTATAATGCACGGACTACAAGGTCTGTTTGTACCACAGGGTCAGCAGTTCAAGCTCACCAGCTCCTCCTAAGAAACCCTATACAGGGTGGCTTTGAGTTGGAACAGAATCGATGTCACTTTTCAACAACAGTGTTCACAAGGCCCAATTCAGTAAATGAAGACTCAATAGCTTTTACTCTGTAATGAAATGCATGCTTTATAATTCTGGGGTATTATCACAGTAATTGGACTTAAACATACCAACAATCATGACAATAGCATAAGAACAGGCAGTTTTTCAGTCTGTCATACATGAGGTCACCATGACTCAGAGCTGACTTATCAGCAAGTGTTGTTGTTGTTGTTGTTGTTGTGTGCCATCAAGCCAGTTCTAACTTAGAGCAACCCCATATAGGGTTTCTGAGAACGGATGGTGGATGGTTATCTTACAGCACCACATAAGATCTCCAATGGCAACTAGCACCAACATAGTAGCGATACAGCAGATCATGAGCTCAGTGGTATAGATGTTGTGGTTGTAGTGGATAAGTGACATTGTTAGCTACCATTGTGTAGTTCCCCTGGTGCAGGGCAACTCTATGTACAAAGAAAAGAAACACTGTTCAGTCCTGCACCATCCTCAAGACTGCTTGTAGATCTGACCCTTGTTATCCATAACGTTTTAATTAGCTGGTTTTCGAAAGCAGATCACCAGGACTTTCTTCCTAGTCTGTCTAAGTCTGGAAATTCCATGAAACCTGTTTTGCATGACAGCAACACATAAGCCTGACTCATAGAAAACTGGAGGTTGTGCATCGATAAGTACCAATATATAACACTTGGAAACCTGGTCTGGCACTGTGGGTTAATGCACTGGACTGAAGGTCAGTCTGAACCACAAGGTTGGTAGTTCAAGTTTACCAGTCACTCCTCAGAAACCCTTATAGAGTCCCTATGAGCTGGTTCCAACCCGAAGGCACTTAACAACAACAGTAACTTTTATGTTGTTAAAACATTTTTTTTAGGTTCAATTGTCTTGGAAGGAGGCCTGGTTGTGCAGCGGTTAAAGCACTCCACTGTTAATGAAAAGGTCAGTGGTTTGAACCCACTAGAAAGATGGGGCAGTCTTGTTCTGTAAAGATGTACAGCCTTGGAAACCCTATCAGGCAGCTGTATTCTGTCCTATGATGAGCTGGAATCATAATCCTGGCAATGAGTCTGCTTTTGTTTATTTTCTTGGAAAACCCTGGTTGTAATCATTACCAATTACAAAATTGAGTAATAAATACTCTTACCTGTTGGAATTCGAATATCTATATTAGATAACGTAGCTAGACCACTGCCCCATGAAAAGTATCCATTTGTGACCTAGAGAATATGAATATCAAATTAAATTATAAAATTATGTACAAATGTGATATTAGAGAATAAATTCAACAACAATTTTAAAATGTCAATGCATTGACAGACTTTCAACACAAGGTAGAACACTCAATGACTGCATTCTAATTTAGAAATAGAAATATTTAATGGTATAAATGATAAACAGTAATGATGGAAATAAAAGTAGGATCTTTGAATTAGTGACAGTATAAAGAAAAACTTAAAAAATAGCAATTTTATCTGAAAATGTGATGTGTACATTAAAAAAAAATCAATCATACAAAATATTTTCTAGGGTAACCCTACACTGATTATTTTCTCACTGCTAGACAATCCCGAGAATCTTTCTGTTGATGGAAAGTGAAGGACAGAAATAACTAAAAATTATTACAAAAGAACAAGCTGGTTAGCTTAGGATAATTAGTTTCATGAGCTATGTGAATTTAGGTCTTCTCTCTAGACTTAATAGAAACAGCAAAGAGGAAAACAGAGCACAGAACTGAAGCAACAATGCTTGGTGGTACAAATTTCAGCCATAGGCAAAAATTACAAGATCCTACCTTCATCGTTCTGCTCTCGTAAAGATTTACAGCCTCAGAAACCCTGTTCAGGGTTGCTATGGGTCAGAATCGACTCAATGGCACTTAACAACAACAACAACACTCATCTAAAGTAGTCTATCTGTTTTAACAAACCTCAAGTAGACACAACTGCTTTAGCCATTATCAATGGAAATGAAAGGAGAGAGGCAGAGTCAGATGACTGAAGGGAAGAAACCTGAAAATTCAGGGAGAAACTAAAGATATACCTTGATCATCAATTAAGACTTTATTTCAAAAGCATTACAGAATGAAGTTTCTAAGAATATTGATACTTAGGAATTCTGTAGCATAGATTGGCTATGTATATCTAAACTATGACATAATATAGCCATAAAAAGTTCTTTTAAAAATTAATGTTAGAGAATGTAAAACTCTACCTGGAAAGGTTAGGTTGTGATTCTCCATGTAGGTTTTTCCTAGCATAAAATGTGTGACACAGTACAGTTATACATGAAATTTTCCATGGAAGGAGGATGGCAGAAAGGCAGAATCATTGACTACCTTACAAATATTTCCTGAGCATCTACTCTGCATGAGGCAATGTGTTAGGAACAGTATAGCCTATAAAGTAAATATAATAACCCACCCGGCTCACTGTTGTTGTGGTGGTGTGCCGTGGGATCAGTTCCGACTCATAGCGACCCTGTACAGAGTTTCTGAGGTTGTAAACCTTTACGGGAGGAGAAAGCCTCATCTTTCTCCCTTGGAACAGCTGGTAATTTCAAACTGCTGACCCTGAGGTTTGCAGCCCGGTTTGTAACCACTATATTTGTAAATAGTTAAGTCATAAATAAAGGACAATACAGGGCAGCTTGGGCAGAAAGAGACAGGTAGTGAGAGCAGAGCAGTACAGAAAAGAAGTCATTTCTATTGGGATAAGTCAAAAAACTTGAAAGAGGAGACTTTTACGCTAGCTTTTAAAAATATATTGAATTTCAATTAAGGCATTTTTAGATAAAGAATTAGGGTAAGAAAAGGCCTAGGGTCCAAAATCTATATTGTGGGAAATGATTAATAGAGCTGGCTAGGGCAGCCGTTTCAGAGACTGGCTAAATGACTCTCAAAGAAATGATACAGTCTCAGAGGCTTTCTGCTCTGAAACAGTAGGCAAGGAGCCAAGAAGCGGTACAAATACAGAGGGTTGATACAGAATTGACAGAAGTCCCACATGACAGCCTCCGGGTTTCACTGAACTGGGTGATAAGGCTATCTGGAGGAGGAGAAGGAGGAGGTGGGAAGAGTGGTCACAGCTGAATAGCCACTGTAGATTATGGAAACCGATGCTGATTAGACGTATGCAAAACAATTGCCAAGAACTACTGGGGGTCAGCTGAGGTTGTCCACCTCTACCATTGTGTCATTTTCTCCATGGCTCTTAGCAGGTTAGAATGTGGAGATGGCATCATGAAAGACTGCAACAGGAAGGTACTAATGAATTGGGAGAAAAGTAAGGGGAGCTCACATTACCGGAATTTTCAATGAGTTTAAAAAACAAAAAACTGTGAGAGTGAGGGTGAGAACGTGAGAAAGCTGGAGGGCTAAGAGTCTAATGGTAGTGACTGATGAGCATTTAAGAGCACTGTGCCAGACACTGAAAAAAGAGACGAATGGAATGCAGGAATGAAATGCAGCTCTGGGTTCTTACAGGAGTCCTAGTGTAGTGCTGTAGGATAAGCACTGGACTACTAACCAAAAGGTCAGTGGTTCAAACCTGCCAGCTACTCCTGGGAAACAGGGTCACTATGAGTCGGAACCAATTCAATGGCACTAACAATAGCAATAAGTTGACTCTACCATCCACCCCACTGAGCCTTCTTCTCTAGTTGGGCTTGGCAGTGATTGGTGATTATGTGCCATGGAGTCGGTTCTGACTCATAGCGACCCTCTACAGGCTTTCTGAGACTGTAAATCTTTACAGGAGCCAGAAAGCCGCATCTTGCTCTCGTGGAGCAGCTGGTAGTTTTGAACTGCCGACCTTGCAGTTTGCAGCCCGATTCTCAGGGATAAATTGTATAGCCTGTAGCAACCAATGCAGCTAATCTTCTAAAAGGGCTCCTTTCCAAGACTCAGGTGGTGCCAATGTCCAGAGGTCTGTGACACTGCCCAGAGATTGACATCTGTACCAGTCCCGACACAGTACTGACCATTCCTTGGGTCTTACCCCAATCGTTAATCCCACTCTGTGTTCCTGTAGTTCCTGTGCCTAAGCACATACTTGGGGAAAAGAATTGCAATATCATTTAATTCACTTTTTCCATGGACTTTTGAAGTCCCTTCATATGCATGGGGAGGGTACAAGAACCAAGTTTGAAATGAGATCACCAGCAGTACTGATTGGAAAGCTAGATGAATGTATGAAACCTTGTTCTACATCTTTCCTCCTTGAAGACAATTACTATCTATTTCCTTAACAATTAGCTGTATAGTATTGGTATTCTTTATAAATTAACTTGATGGATAAACAAGAGGAAATATGTGAGATATTAGCTTCTAACACACATTCAGAAGAAAGACTTTTCCAGCTATCACTGCTAGAGTAAACCCTTATTGGGAGATGGGGAAAAACTGAGAATTATAAATTTATCAGACTTTTTAAAATTAGGATTAATGATCATTGTAGAGTGATTGTGAGACACAATTTAGGGCACTTTTACATACTTTCTTTTATAAAACAGTAACATAAATGTTTCTATTTTGTAAGAATTCGTGTAATAAAATAACCTTTATTGCAATATCATCAGTTTCTGTAGGACGTAGACGTCGTGTTGATTGCTCATAGCTGTCCAGGTGATATCTTCCAGGCTGCTTCCTGTTTATAGTTTTCGGCTGCTGTATTTCAAGTGGAAAAGAACACATGTTGGAACTTGTGAGAAAAGCAGAGATTCTACTGAACATTAACTCACATTGTTACTTCTCCATTTGAATTCCAAGAAAAGAAACATATAAAATTCATGTAATATTATAATTGTAATGGCTTCTCCAAAAATCAAATAATACAAAGACATGCTAAGCTAAATTTAACCCAATTTATAAACCTCTGTATAAAAACAAAAACATGAAATGCGAAACCCACAAACAATGGAAGTTTTGACTACACTCCAAAATCTGTCTTGGATATCCATTCTCCAGTGACAAGGCTTAATTAATTAATGAGACAATTAAAGCAACTGTATTCTGCAACTCAGGTCAAAGTAGAATCCACTTAGAGGCTGGCAGACTTACAAATATTTCAACAGTCTATGATTGATTATCCTCCCAATCATGGATTTTGAATCTAAGACAGTCACAAAAATCATACTGAGCTACACACATTAGAGAGTGAGAAAAAGTATACAGCTCTAGAGATACTTTCTTATAAAGTTGTATATTATTTCATAAGGAGATCCATAAGAATTACAGAATAATCTAAACTTAGTGCTGTCAAGTCAGTTTCAACTCATCGCTACTTCGTATAGGGTTTCTAAGGTTGTATATCTTTGTTGTTGTTGTTGTTAAGTGCCGTCAAGTCGGTTCCAACCCATAGTGACCCTGTATAGGGTTTCCAAGGAGCAGCTGGTGAGCTTGAACTACCAACAGGAGCATAAAGTCTCACTTTTCTCCCACATCTACCTCACATAGAGATGTTTTTACTCCAAGTACTAAAACATTCATTAAAAAAATGAGATCAGTTGAGATTTGATGGTTTTTACATATTTGTAAGATAATCACTGGATTGTGAACCATAAGAGTGGAGGGTCGAGTCCACCAGCTGTTCCAAGAAAGAAAGAATGAAGATTTCTGCTCCTACAAAGTTTATAGCCTCAGGACCCCTATACAGGGTCACTGTGAGTTGGAACCTATTCTTCTGTACTTAACAACAAGAAGTTAGGTTATAACTAGAAATCTGTTCATTCATTCATTCATTTTTATTTCAGTTTTATTTACATGTATAGAAACAAGTGGCTGAAGGAAAACTACATAATTCAACTCTGTAAACCTCTAATTTGGAAATATTTATAAACATAAAATTTGTTCCAGAAACCTAGTGAGCAGCATACATAATTATTTGTCTCAGTTAATCACCTCAAAGAGATTAAAAAAGATTCCCAAATTCTAAAACATTTCCACCCCCCGAGAATTTCAGGTTTGGCATTTTGAAAAAAATCTATTGAGCTCTACTTTTGGAATTAGGAATGTACTCAAATAATCATAAGTAATTTAGATCTGAACAAGATATGTGAGTCCGAATCAACTCAACGACAGTGAGTTTGCTTTGGTTTCTTAATTTAGTTATATGGTATATCAATAGGACATCAAATGATCAAATAGTACATTGCTAGACTACTATTTGATCTTGGATGAAAGCAAAGAATACCAAAAAGATGTTTACTTGTGCTTGATTGACTATGCAAAGGCTTTTGACTGTGCGGATCATGACAAACTACTTTAAAAAATGAGCATTCCAGAACACTTAATTGTGCTCATAAAGATCCTGTACCTAGACCAAGAGGCAGTTGTTGGAATGGAAAAAGAGAATACTGAATGGTTTAAAAGCATTAATGATATGCACCAGGGTTGTAACCTTTCATCATAATAGTCAATCTGTAGACTGAGGAAATAATCTGAGAAGCTGGATTATATGAAGAAGAACATAACATCAGGATGGAGGAACACTCTAACAATCTGTAATATGCAGATGATACTCCTTTGCTTGCTAGAAGTAAAGAGGACTGAAATATTTACTGATGAAGATCCAAGACTACAAAATTCAACAAGGATTACACCTCAATGCAAAGAAAACAAAAATCCCTCCATTTGGATGAATAAAAAACATCATGGTAAGTGGAGAAAAGAATGAAGTGATCAAAGACTTTAATTTGCTTGGATTCACTATCAACACTGATGGAAGCAGCAGGGAAGAAATCAAATGATGTATTGAATTAGGAAAATCTGTAACATAAAACCTCTTTAAAGTGTTAAAAAGCAAAGATATCTGTTTGAGGACTAAAGTGTGCTTGACACAAACCATGGTATTTTGAATCACCTCGAATGCATGTAAAAGTTTGAGAATGAATAAAGAAGACCATGGAAGAATCAATGCATTGAATTATGGTGTTGGAAAAGAATATTGAAAGTACCATGGACAACCAGAAGAAAAAACAAATCTTTGTTGGAAGAAGTACAGCCAGAATGCTCCTTAGAAGCCAGGATGGTGAGACTTAGCCTCTCTCGTATTTCAGACACATTATCAGGAAGGACCAGTCCTTGGAGAAGGATAATATCATGTTAAGTGGCGGGTCAACAAAAAAAGGAAGACCTCCAAGGAGATGGATTGACACAGTGGCAGTAGCAATTAGCTCAAACATAACAACACTTGTGAGGATGGCACAGGACTGGGCAGCATTTCAGGTTCAGGATGAGCCAGAACCAACTCAATGGCACCTAACAACAATAACAACAGGCTACATGGGGGGAAAGGATAAGGCTGTCTGCTTCAGTGAATATTTACAGTCTCAGAAACAATAGTTAGGGTCGCTATGGAGTCCTAGTGTGGCACTGTGGGTTAATGCGCCAGACTGCAAAGCTCTTTGAACTGCAAGGTCGTCAGTTCAAGCTCACCAACTGTTCCTCAGAAACCCTATATGAGGTCGCTATGGGTCGGAACTGACTCGATGGCACTCAACAACAACTACAAAGAAGTTGAAGGGGTCCTGATGTGGTGTAGGATAAGTACTGGACTGCTAATCACAGGATCAGCTGTTCAAACCCACCAACTGCTTTTTGGAAACCCTATACATGGTTGCTATGAGTTGGAACCAACTGGAAGGAACTCAACACCAATAACAACAAGTAAGCATCGAGTCAATGGCAGTGGGTTTGGTGTTTTGGTTTGGTGGTGGTGGTGGTGATGTGCCGTGGAGTCAGAACCGACTCATAGCGACCCTGTACAGGGTTTCTGAGGCTGTAAACCTTTATGGGAGCAGAAAGCCTCAACTTTCTCCCACGGAACAGCTGGTAGTTTCGAACTGCTGACCTTAAGATTCGCAGCCCAATTCATAACCACTATGCTACCAGACACATGCAAATAAATACACAAATGAAAGAGCCACTGATAGGACTGAAAGTAAAGCACTAGCAATGGTTCTGTCACATAGAAAACAATGTCAGGAGCAAAAATTATAAATTTTTATTTATTTGTTTCCCATCCCCATTCCCAACTCTTTCCTTACAGTTTACCAAGGATGTTCCCTGAATGTAGAAAACCATTAACCTTTAAGCCAAGGATGTTTTCCACACAAAACAGGTCTAAACCTATACATAAAATTCACTGTCTTCTAGAATCCTTAATTCTATAGTAGTATTGCTCCAGAGGTCCAAAAAGAATGACTTCATACTCTTTACAAAACTAGGGAGAGGGTGGGAGGAGGCGATGTGTTGACAGAGATTTGAGTTGGAGTACCACAGATGTAATATGAAGAGACTCTGGCTCTAGAATGTCACTAATGCTCCATGGAGATTCCACAGCCAAAACCACTTAACTCTAAACTTTTACAGAATACATAGTGTCTTTAACGTTTTCAAAAAGGGGTTTCCATTAGTGTTGTTTTAAAGCATACAGCTTTTTTCACTCCATTTGTAAGTTTGTCGGTTTGTGGTTTGGCCCATCAGCAGTGATGAATAACCCTGAAAGACATCAGAAGCCCAGTCTGGTTTCAATAACCCTGGAGATATTGAATGCTTTTGAAGGGGATTCTTCTTTCTTTCCAAAAACCTTTCCTTGGTTCAATTTTTTCCCCATCTCTCATCTAATTACAAAACTCCAAAAACTTCCTAACTTCAAGAACATGACCTCCTATCTCCCGTTTCCTGTGTTCATCTCACTCTGCTCATCCCCACGTCCTGAAAGATGATCTAATAAGTCCTTTGCTAGTACTGGATCATCCAAAGCAGGAGGAAGCTGGTTCTAATAATTTTTTTTTTTTTTTTAACTTTCCTGCTGTGTAAAAGTGTAGGCACTGTTTAACAAATGTGTGTCCATATCCACACACTAGCAAGTAAGTATCATGAAGCATTCTTACTCCAGTGGGTAAAAAATATGGTAGTTGCTTTTCAGACAAAATCACACCTGGTCAATAAAATAACATAGCAAAAAGTAAAACGTTAACTTCATAAAGGTAAAAAAAAAGTCTAATATTATTGCCAAATATTTGTCTTCACTATTCTTAGTCATTTTAAATATGATGTGAATAAAAACTTAATATGATTGACATCTTGGTAAAGACTTTCTTAATTCCATTCTATTCCGATTAAGAGGTTGCATGTGCATTTTTGTTTACTCACATAAAGGGTAAGTATATTCATATTTTCCCTAATGCTAACATGGTTAAATAACATGACTAATTTCAGAATAATATCTTTCTACTTTACTGTTATGAGATATATACATTAATTTTAAAGACCTAGAATTTTCAGACATATCTTTCAAATCTAGTTCCATAGATTTAAATATGATCTAAAAACTAATGACTTCTAGATTTCTATCTCCACTCCTGACTTCTCTCTTCTTAGATGTCAAACAAATATATCAAAATTAACACGTGCAAAATATATCTCTTGATTCCAATCTGTTAATTTCTCAGCTTCCCTGTTTCAGATAATGGCTCCATAACCTAGAAGTATCTTCTTCATCACCTACATCTAGTCTACCAGGTAAGTCTTTATGAGTTCAACCTCCAAAACACATATGAATTTGATCACTTCTCATCATGTCTGCTGAAACTACAACAAAAAGTCTACTAACTAACAGCATTTCTTGCCTACATTATTACAATGACCTCTTTATATTGTTGTCGTGAAGTGCTGTCAAGTTGGTTCAGACCCACAGCGACCCTGTATAGGGTTTCCGAGGAGCAGCTGGTGAGCTTGAACCACCGACCTTGCAGTTTAAACAGCTTTGCAGTCTGGCACATTAACCCACAGTGCCATACCAGGATTTCATGTCTCTTATTCTTGCCTCCTTTAGACTTTTCTCCACTCAGCAGCCAAAGTGATATTCAAAAATATAAAAAGAATTATATGGTGCCTGTTTAAAAATCCTTCAGTGGTTCCTCTTGCATATGAAACATATCTAATTTCTTTCCATGATCTGAAAGAGTCTTAATCAGTGCTTTTACTGTGTCTCATCCTCCTTTCCTTTACCAGGCTCCAACCATAGTTCCCGTCTCTCTCTTGAACACATTAAATTAATTCTTACCTCACAGCCTTTTGTGTTTGCTAGGTCTTCTGCCTGGAACATTCTTTTCCCAGGTCTCTGAAGGCCAGATACCTATACTTCATTCAAATCCCATTTCCTCAAAGAGGGCCTCGAGGAAATGACCACCCTGTTTTCAAGTATCCCAGTCACTTTCTAAGAGCCTGTTTTGTTTTTGTCACTAACTGAGATACCTCATGTATTTACTTGTTTGACATCTGTCTCCTACCTCTAGAAAGTAAGCTCTCTGAGAGGAAGGATTGTCTACTTTGTTCATAATTATACCTGTAAGTCTTGGCATAAAGTACAAATCTGTAAGCCTGAAATCATAGGCAAACACAAAGTAAATGGTTTATTGATATTGAATACATGACGAATAATATTGACCATGTTTCCAGGCCTTATGTAGCTACTGGGTAAATACTTGTGATATGAACGAATCACCCAGTCCAGAAGTTAGAAGACTCAGATTGTATCTCTGACTTATATATCTTATAAATCACTTAGAAATGTGACAATTTTATTGAAGCCAAACAACCTGTAGACTCAATATATTCATCTGGAAAATAAAAGCATTAAGTTGTTGTTGTTAAGTGACTTAGAGTCAAATCTGACTCATAGCAATTGCATAGGGTCTGAGGCTTTAAGTCTCATCTTTCTCCCTCAGAACAGCTGGTGGGCTTGAACCTTGAAGTTTGTGGTTTGCTGCCCAGAGTTTATTGTATGGAGTCACCATGCTCCCCCCCAAATATTAAGTAATATAATGTAATGTGTTAAGTGCCTTGAATTGGTTCTGCTTCATGGCAACCATGTATTGGAATTCTGAGGAGCAGCTGGTGGGTTTGAACCGCTGATCTTGCAGTTAAAAGTCCAGTGCTTACTCTACAGTATCACACCAGGACCCCGTAATACATTATAAAGTAGTTTTTAGACTAAAAAGTGTAATATAGCTGCAAGTAAGATAATAAGGAGTCCTGATGTGGTACTGTAGAGTAAGCACAGGTCCGCTAACCACAAGGTTAGCAGTTCAAATCAACCAACCACTCCTCAGAAACCCTATACAGGGTCGTCATGAGTTGGAACTAACTTGACAACAGTTAACAGCAACAGGATGACAAAGTTTACTTTGTATTGGTTTTATATGAAGCTTGGATGAAAGGACCTCTCAGTTTTCTATGTATGTACTGAATATGTGCTGACCCTCTTGGATAATTCTTCATGACATAATAACAAACCTGGCACCTCTGTTTATTGATTTTAGACATACAAAGTTTGTTGTAAAAACAAGTGGCAATTTTACTTCAAATAAATAGGGAAAAAATGAAGCTTAAAGTTTATATTCTAACTGCACATATTAAACCATGCATTCTGTTAAGGTTGTCTCCTATTCACAGCTTCCAAAATCAAAAATCAAATTTAGTGTTGTTGAGTCAATTGCAACTCACAGCAACCTTCTAGGACAGAACATAATTATTGTATCAGTTCATGGAAACAAATTGCTACACTGTGATAGTTACAGTTTTGCATCAACTTGGTTGGGTCCGGGTTGTCAGTGGTTTAGCAGTTAAGACAGCAATTCTCCATGATGAGCTCTAATATAATATAATTACTTCCCTCAATATGTATGTGAGCAAATAATCTGAGAAACTGGATTATATGAAGCAGAATATGGCATCAGGGTTGGCAGAAGCCTCATTTTTAAACCTGCCAAATGTAAATGATACAAACTTGCTTGCTGGAAGCAAAGAGGACTTAAAATACTTCTTGATGAAGATCAAAGATCTCAGCCTTCACTATGGGTTGCAGCTCAATGAAAAAAAAACAAAACTCCTCACCACTGAATCAATAAATAACATTAAGATAGTTGTCAAAGACTTCATTTTACTCAGATCAACTATAAACACTCATGGAAGCAGCAGTCAAGAAACCAATATATTGCATTAGGCAAATGTACTGTACAAGACTTCTTTAAAGTGTTCAAGAGCAAAGATGTCAGTTTGAGGACTAAGCTGTGCCTGACCCAGGCCATGGTATTTTCAATAAATTCATTTGCATGTGAAAGTTGGACAATTAATAAAGAAGACTGTGGGGAAATCGATGCATTTGAGTTATGGTGCTGTTGTTAAGTACTGTGGAGTAGGTATCGACTCATAGTGACACTGCACCGGGTTTCCGAGGCTGCAAATCTTTACAGGAGCAGAAAGCCTCATCTTTCTCCCATGGAACAGCTGGTAGTTTCGAACTGCAGACCTTGAGGTTAGCAGCCTGATTCGTAAGCACTACGTTATGGTGTTGGAGGAGAATATTAAAAGTACCATGGACTGCCAATATCTGTGTTGGAGGAAGTACAGCCAGAATGCTCCTTGAAGCAAGATGGCCAGACTTTGTCTCTCATACTTCAGAAATGTTATCAGGTGGGACCAGTCTTTAGAGAAGGACATCATGCTTGGTAAAGTAGAGGGTTAGCAAAAAAGAGGAAGATCCCCAGTGGAATGGATTGGCACAGTGACAGCAGCAATAGACTCAAGTGTAACAACGGAGATCTCCAAGAAAGTTGGGCCTACTGAAAGGAGGCAAGGACCTTTGTCCAGAGTTAGTGCTCTGGATTTGAACTTCTACCCTCCCAAACTGTGAGAGAATAAATCTCTGTTTCTTAAGTCATTCATTGTGGTATTTCTGTTACTGCAACACTAGATAACTAAGACAGACAATTTTCTCCCACAGAATCAGGACTTCGTATTCACAGCTTACATAACAAGAAGAAGCACTTACAACTACGGTGTGTTTCTTACAGGACTCAAAAGTTAGAGAACTTTCGCCAGTTCGCCAGCTGTCATCACCAATCTCATCACTCAAAAGAAACTCGTTCAACTTTTGAACACTGTACAGGGCAAAAGAACAAAAACAGAGTAAAGGTTAAAAATAAAAGCAACAAACACAAAAACAAAACAAATATATATATATAGTTCAAATGATTCTACCTAAAGAACTATTAAGCTTCAACCCTTCCATTCTCATTCTTCTTTCTCAAGATCACTGGGAATTAAGTTAGGGTGACTATGCATCTAAATTACCCAGGAGGGGTTCCTGGGACACAGAACTTTCAGTGCTAAAAAGAGGAAAATCCTAGGGAAACTGGGATGAGTTGGACATCTTAAATTCAGTGGAACTTCTCTGCAATTGTATTCCTTTGAAAGGATAATGTAGGGGAACTTGGAACAAGTGGTTAGAAAAAATATCAATGAGGGAAGTGCTCCTGTTATTCTAATTTTGCCATTGAGAGGAAGTAAGGTACAGAGCATAGTGGCTATGAGAATCAGGCTGCTAACCTCAAGGTCGGCAGTTAGAAACTACCAGCGGTTCCGCAGGAGAAAGATGAGGCGGTCTGCCCCAGTAAAGATTCACAGCCTCGGAAACCCTTTGTAGGGTCACTATGAGTGGGAACTGACTCCATGGTACTCAACAACAATAACAAGGGACAGAGAGGCTAAGTGGCCTGCCTAAAAACCAGTTAGCATATAAAGCACAGATGTTCACCTTGAGGTTCACAACCTGATTCGTAACCACTATACCAGAGCTTGAATTAAAACCTAGTCAGTTGACCCCTGCTTGTTGTTAAGTGATGCCAAGTCGGTTCTGACTCATAGCAACCCTGTACAGGGTTTACAAGGAGCAGCTGGTGAGTCTGAACAGTACACCTTGTGGTTAGCAGTCCAGTGCTTAGCCTACAGTGCCACACTGGACTCTTCTATATATTACACAGATTTTCTCAATTTAGCAAGGAGAAAGTCTTCTAGAGTTTTGCTACTCAAAGTGTCGTGCAAGAACCAGAAGCATCAACATCCTCTGGAGGCTTAGAAACCAGAGAATTTGACCAGCCTTGACCTACTGAATCAAAATATGCATTTTTAAGGAGCCTTGACCTACTGAATCAAAATATGCATTTTAAGAGGTACTGTGGGTTAGATATTGGACTGCTAACCTCCAGGTTGGCAGTTCAAATGTACCAGCTGCTCCAAGGAAGAAAGATGCACCTGCCTGCTCTGGTAACGATTTACTCAGAAACCCTATCTAGGGATGATATAAGTCAGATTTGACTCATTGACAGTGAGCTTGTTTGTTGTTGTTGTTGTTTTTATGGTTTAACAAGATTCATAGGTGTTTGATAAGTGTGTTACTCCTGAGAAATCCTGTTCTATAAGAAAGTCAGCCAACATCTTAGAAAACACCAGTTGCCATCAAGTCGATTCCAACCCATGGTGACAACATATTTTAGAGGAAAACTATGTTCCTTAGAGTTTTCAGTGGATGCTTTTTTCAGAAGTAGATAAGCAGGACCTTCCTACAAGGCATTGCTGGGTATACTCAAGCCTTCAACCTTTCGGTTGGCATCCAAGTATGGAAACCATTTGTACTACCTAGGGACTTGGTGGTCTAAACTGAGCAAAAAGCTCGAGAGCCTACCCAGGTCTCCCATTGTAATTTTCTTAAAACAGTATCATAGGGTGAGGAGCAAAAATAAATGAAATAAAATTCATTAATAAGATTGGAGAACATCTTCCCATAGATAAAATAATACACTAAAGGACAATTCTGTGAACTTGGAAAGGGAAAGAAATGTTCCTGTCAGCATGCTAAGATGAACGTGGACAAACCAACTTGTGAAAGCAGCATCAACTACAAGGAAACAATTGCTTTTTATGTTGCTGATGTTATTAAGTGCCATCAAGTTGGTTCTGACCCAACACAAACCTGTATAGGGTTTCTGAGGAGCAGCTGCTAAGCCTGAATCACCAACCTTGTAATTCAAACCAACTGTATAGTCCAGTGCATTAACCTACAGCACCACAGCTGGACCCTAGAAAATACATATTAGAAATAAAAATTGTCTTTTTTCCTTTTAATTTAATTTGACCTTGTATTCCATTTAAGTGCCTCCAGGTAGGTCTGCATAGCCTGTCTTTGTGAAAGATTAACAAAATGAAGAAAAGTAAATTTAACTCAATCTGTTGTCCATGATTGTTAAGCCCTTTGGTTTTTCATGAGTGCTTCCCTTTTTCAGAAACCTAAAGGTAGGCAAGGAGTCCTGGTGTGGCACTGTGGGTTAATTCACCAGACTGCAAAGTCATTTGAACTGCAAGGTTGGCAGTACAAGCTCACCAGCTGCTCCTTGGAAACCCTATACAAGGGTTGCTATGGGTCAGAATTGACTTGACGGCACTTAGCAACAACAACAACAACAAAAGTAGGCAAAATCCACTAGGGGAGTCTGATTATCAAAACCAGAACCATCAAGTTGATTCTGATTCATTGTGATACTATATAAGGTTCCCTAGGCTGTAAATCTTTATGGGAGCAGAAAGCCTCATCTTTTCCCATAGAGCTGCTGGTGGGTTTGATCTGCCAACCTTGAAGTTAGTAGTCTAGAATATATCCTACAGGGCCACCAGGGATCCTTTTTGGGCAATCTGATTATTACAGCCAAATTGTATTTATTGGTAACTGGAAGAAAGACTTATGATTTGCTTCTATAATGATTATAGGCAATTTTACTCTGTCACATGTCTATGATTTGGATTCTCAAGGTGGCAACTGAAAACAACTGAGGAGATGTTTGTTTAGGAAGGACTTTGGTTTATACACTTTTGGTTAGTCTCAAAGACTTGAAAGACACTAAACCTGTGAGTAAAGCCAGATTAAAAATTTAAAAGACACCGTGGTTAAAAAAAAAAAACAACCTGATGAAAATGGTGTTTTATTCATCTTAAATGGCAGTTACTCCTTGCTCACTTTCATGGATTTTAATTGTCATTCTTTTCTTCCTTCTTACGCTTGGAAGAGATGTGATTTCATGGAACATAGTTGTATAAATCAAAGGAGTAAATTTTTTTAAAGCGATTATTATTTTATATATATATATATATGTTTTTTGGGTTTTTTTTATTGTGGACTGAGTGATAGCTTATACTGGAGAACATCAGCTTTACAGCATAGTTTCATTGCAACAATTACAATAAAGGAGTAAATTTTAAGAAATCACGTACTACATCTTTGCTCACAAAGGTAAATTCAGGTGCCAGGCTCATTTGCCTTTATAACTCTAGATCCCAAAGTACCTGACACACATTGCTTAATGAATACTTATACAATAAATCAAAGAAGGAATAAACCAATGATTCAGACATTTAAGCAAAGGCAGTTGGTTCAATTCTCCATTTCACACAAATCTTATTGAAGTTTTTATGGAATAAAGGAAAACCATTCTCCCTGAGCATCAAGAAGCTATGATCCTTGAACATAATTGGTGCGAGGAGAGAGGGGAAGGGGAGTCTCACTTCTTTATAGCAGCCCCCTTAGGGATTCCAATTATAATGAATATCAGTGGAGCCCAGCACTAACCCTTCTTTGAATCTCTTTTTTCTTCCCTCCCAGTCCCAATCATTCTAGGCTCACTGTTTGAAAGCCCTGCCTGTACTGTTACTTTGTCGTGTTTTCATTTTTGTTGTTGTTACTAAATGCTGATTATATATTTATCTCTCCCAGTAGACGCTGGGCTCCTTAAGAGCAAAGACTTTCATCTCTAGCTCAATGCCTAAACTACAACATAATAATTCCTTCACAAAAATGTCTAATGACCCAATAAATGGGTAATAGAATGAGTAGTTCCTATTCATACAAGGTTCTTTATGACAACAGAGGCAAAATGATCATGAAAAATCCACTATTCCTGACTAACCCTGCCATGGTTGTGGAGTCCTGGGTGGCGGTGTGGCTTAATGTGCTGAACTACAAGGTTGGTTTGAACCACAAGGTCGGTGGCTCAATCTCACCAACTGCTTCTCAGAAACTCTCTACAGGCCACTATGAGTCGGAAGTGACTTGATTGCACCTAACAGCAGCAACACCCATGATTGTAGGGAGAGTGGTGGCTTTGTAGGATAAGCACTGGACTGCGATCCACGAGGTAAAAGGTTTGAGCCTGCTAGTCACTACATGAGAAAAACATGAGACTTTCTACTCTGACAAAGATGTACATCCTCGGAAACCCTAAACAGAGTCACTGAAAGTCAGAACTGACTCAACAACACTTAATCACAACAACAAACCCATGGTGTATCTTTAAAATGTGAAACACATTCATGGAACAATCCTCTGCTTAAAATAATGAATGGAATCCCTTTGCTTTTCAGCATCCTGAACATCTTCTACAAGTGATCAGGATTTTACATTCCAGCTTTATCATCTGCCACTCTCCACATCTAAATCTATTCTCCAATCATAACCTGACTTTAACTCATGGTAACCTCCTGTGTGTCATCTAGAGCTATGCTCAAAAGGAGTTTTAGTGGCTCTGAGTCTTTCCTCTGAGGTGCCTCTGAGTTAATTCAAACATCCAACCCTTTCATTAGCAACCATAAGCATCGCAAAGGGACGTCTCTCCAAGCACACTCAGCTACCTTCAATTCTCTTTCATCTAATTTTTGCTTCTTGTAAATCTCGCCCCTTTTTAGAACATGCTTCCTCTCTTTATTCTACTAGCTTGATGTTGTTAAGTGCCCTGTATCGGGTCAAACTCATAGTGCCCTACTACAGGGTTTCTGAGACTTTTAAATCTTTGCAAGAGCAGAAAGTCTCATCTTTCTCCTGCCAAACAGTTGGCAGGCTTAAACTGTGGGTCTTATGGTTCGCAGTCCAGTGCTTATCCTATGGAGCCACTGTGCTCCCCTCAACTGGCTAAATCATACTTAGTTTTAAAATCCTATGAAGGAACTTCTTTTAAACTATCACAGAGTAGGTTGTTTCTCTTGGCCCTAATAAGCTTCTGATCTTCATCTATAGGTTCATGGTATTTCATGTGTAGTGCTAAAACAGCTTAATACAATAGGCTGTAATTAGTTCCCTTTCCTGGTCTTTCCAGCTAGACTGTAAGTTCGCTTGTGGATTTTATCCTGCTTTTTATTTTTTCAATCCTTAAAAATCAAGCAATCAAAACAAAACAAAAACCTGTTGCTGTAAAGTTAATTCCTACTCACAATGACCCTGTTATATGGGGATTTCTTGGCTTTAATCGTTATCATAGCAGCTTGCCAAGACTTTCTTCCGCCTTGCCAGTGGGTAGGTTCAAACCTCTAACCTTTATGCAAATACTCAAGGGCAAGCAATTTATAACACTCAGGAACCTCTTGCAATCCTTAGTTCCTGGTAATGGACTGATGTGTTAATGAATGAATGTTGACCTAAAGATCTCTCTGTAAGGCATGAAATGGAGATTATTGAAATGATGATGAATTAGTAAATGATGTTTTTTTAACAAAATACCTAAAAATATTTAGATAATGGACTAGAAACTGTTCAGGTATTATTTCATTTAATTCTCTCAACCACCAAAAGCAGTATTTTGCTCCTTTGATACTTGAGGACGCGGAGTTGTAGAGATACTAAGCAATGTGCCTGAGTTACAACAGTAAGTCCCAGGACAGTGTCAAGATTTGAAAGCAGGTCCATTTGACACCAAGCAATTTGCTACCCTACCTCCACCATTTTTATAGCTCAATATTTTACTAATTTCCCATCTGTTTAGATAATTCACAAAATTTCAAGATTTTAGTTGTACGTGTCAGATTTTCATTTCTCAAATTTCACTCTGGGTGTTTGGACACAGCTGGAGAACCTTGGAGAAGCATTGCATTGATTGGGAATAATTGATTTTATTGTTGGCAGTTATATATTTTTTCTTGTAGGAAATAAGAAATTTTATAAACCAAAACACAAGGGCCAGGCCAAAGGGTATGCATGCTTTATGATAAATATCAGTAACAATTCATTTGATTGAAGGTGAATGCAGTCTACTAGCCAAGCACACATTCCTTTGGGAAGTAGATGAGAAGAAGGATACAAAGTAGTTTTCCAACAAAGCAAGGACTTTACTTTTTTCTACATCTTCCCTTGGCAAGAAATAACTTTGGACATAGATACTGAATTATATATCAAATACCAGAAACCTAAACTCAGATTATTTATAAAGGATACTATGTATCAACTGGAGATTATTTATAAAGGATACTACGTATCAACTGGAGATTATTTATAAAGGATACTACGTATCAACTGGAGATTATTTTACATTCTCCTCCAGAAAAGCAAAACACATAAATTATTTCCTTACAAATAAAGTAGAAAAGTGAGACAAGCATCCTGAAAAATCACTCTTACTTCAAGTATTTTACTATTTTCAGATAATAGTGACCTCTCTTCACCTCTTTTTCCTTCTTTGCAAGTGCAAACTGCATCACTTTATTCTAAATAATCCAGAACACTTAGATGGTGAAGGCCACTGGGGAAGTGAGGAAACAAACTGAATCATACCTGTCTCTTTCTTCCATTTCATTGTTTATAGATGTAGCCCCACCACTGGGCACCATGAATAAAAAAAGTTTTGCTAACAAACTAAACATTTATCAAAGAAAGCATAGACTTTTCTGTATCAGAGAATTTTACATGTCATAGAATTTTCCTACAGCAGAGAAGTTTAAAAGTCTCTTACATGCACTAGTATAAAACATGCTTGGGAGCTTTCCCCACCCTATTCTAATTCACCAAATTTCTGAATGTATCTAAGAGTGTAGCAAAGCACTTATAACTTCCACATCCCTGAACAGGAGCTATCAAAAAATGTGACCAAAGTCTCCAATTATAAACAGGCTGCTGAACTAGCTGTGGGCCAGCTGGCATCAATGACACATCATGGGTTTCCAGGCACAGAAGAAATGTTGAGTCCAGTTAACACTGGGAAAATGTTCACTTGGGTTCCCAGAACCAGTGCACAGCAGGGGGTGAGAAAAGACTTGACCTACTGTGTTGACCAGCCATCTCTGGCACCCCAAAATCAACCACCAAAACTCATTTTAGAGAAGAACATTTTTATAACAGATTCTGTTTAGTATACATGGCTTGGGATATCTGGAGCCAAAGCCTGAAGACCGTCTATCAAATTGGCAAGTGTCTTTGCCCTGGGATGCATGGAAGGGAGAATGCTGTGAAGGGAATATTCTCTACCCTCAGCTAGCTGTACTAGGATTTGCTACAACAGAGCTGCATGCCTATGGATTTGGGGGTGGGATCCCTAGATATTTTTGTTTGTTTTCAAATCATCTCCTAAAGCTTTGATGTTTAGTCATCTGATTTTAGTGAATTTCTCCTTAATATGTTATCAACTGCTGTCCATCTCCATTTGCACTACAAAGTCAAGTTCCAATTAAAAGTGCAACCATGTAAGGGGCAGCTGTTAAATGGAGAAAATGAAAATAAGAACCAAAAGAGCAGACTCTGGCCGTTTATCAATTTTATTGTTTGAAGTAGCTTCCCTTCCAGAGCACTGCCTAATTTGGAAGTGGTGCTATAAAAGTCAGTCAGTGATCTGTACAAGTACCTCAGAAGGCAGAACAATAAGAAATGGAAGCGAGGCCAGAGTCTCAGCTTTAAACAGTAACAGCTCTAAATTCCGTTTCTAATGGCTTATTTTAAAGAATGAGATTGAAACCATCATGTTACTAATGTGTCTGATGAGAACTTGGTTTATAATACAATAATCTATAAGCACTTAATGTTATTGAGTATGGAATCATTGTTAAGTCAAATTGTATATGAGTCCCTGGAGGGCACAAATGGATAACATATTAGACTGCTAACCAAAAGATTGGAAGTTGGAGTCCACCCAAAGACTGGGAAGAAAGGCCTGGTAAAATCAGCATTTAAAACCCTATGGAGCACAGTTATGCTCTGCTGCGCATGGGGTCTTCATGAGTTAGAATTGACTCTACCATAGTAGTTATTTTAAACCAATATAAACTCTTGCCTAAAACTGGAGATCCAGGCATTCTGAATATTAAATACTAGTTTTCCTCAGTAATAAAAGTGGTATCATTTTGAAGGACCTTATTAGAGATGTTCTTCATTGCTGCCAATGGCAGCACCACACTTTACATATTTAAGATTTCAATTTTCCAATTTTCCTTCAGTATAAGAGTACCTTGGTATTCCTTTCAAAGGAAATATATAAATATGATATTGGCTGCTTATTTAAAAGTTGTATGTGATCTTACAGCTAAAAGCAAACTAGTACTCTGAGACTGCATTGTTTATAAGAATATAAGTGATGATACAGACTAGCAGACACAGCGTAGAACAATGCAGCTTGGTAGGTTTAGGGTACTTTGTATATAATACAAATGAAAAGGGTGAAGCAATGGTCATTATCATATTACTTCTCTTTTTCTAATATTCACATTGTGGGAAATTATAAGTCTGTGACAAAGTTGGTTGAAAATATTATTGCTGTTAAGTGCCATCAAGTCAGTTCTGACACATATTGACTCTGTATAGGATTTCTGAGGAGCAGCTGGTGGGTTTAAACTGCTGACCTTTTGGTTAAGCAGTCCAGTGCTTATCCTACAGTACTGCAAAAGGTCTCCAAAAATACTATAGAGGTATATTTTAAAGGAGAAAAATCCTGAGCGGTTTTTCATGTCTTTCCATTTTCAGAGATGATAAGTCTGGGATGTTTACTTTTGCCAGATCAAACTAAAAGTACGCAGTAAATATGTGTTGAAGTCCTGGTGTGGCACTGTAGGATAAGCGTTCAACTGCAACGTTGGACTGAACTGTAAGGTCAGTGATTTAAATTCACCAGCCGCTCCTCAGAAACCCTATACAGGATTGCTATGGGTTGGAACTGACTCGATAGCACTTAACAACAACAACACAAATATGTACTAATGTCACACTCTCCATCACTGTGAGTGCATGTACAAACCAACACATCTGCAGTGGAAAACATTATGTCCATATTTGTAAAAAAAATCTTTAAAATGTGAACATCTCAACTTAAATGGAAAGAAATATAGCCATATTCATCAAGGATTTCAAGGATGTGCACACTATTAAAACTATTAGCACCTCAATTCTAGAAATCTCTCCTAAGAAAATAATCACAGAAAAAGTCAAAGGCAAACAAAGGTGTTTTCCTCATTGTTATTTATATGAATTAGAAAAGTGCAACATCCTAAATGTTCAATGAAAAGGGAATCAGTAAATAAATTAGAGTACTTCTATTAAAATATCATAAAACCTTTAAACATTATGAATTATGAAATTTTAATAAGGATAAAATGAAAAAACTTAAGTGAAATGAGTCAAAAACTATAATTCAACAGGTTTATATTAAAATAATTGTACTTTATATGATATAAAGTAAGACTGAAAAGTAGCATACCAAAAATTGAATAATAGTTGTCTCTTTGCAGTGATTTTAATGCTCTTTTTTTATACTTTTTCAAACTTAACTACCATGTGGTGCTGTGGGATAAAGCACTGGGCCACAAGGTTGGTCTGAACCACAGGGCCTGTGGTTCAAACTCTCCTGCCGCTCGCTCCTCAGAAACCTTGCCCAGGGTCATTATGAGTCGGAACTGACTTTTAACAACAACAACACAACCATGAGCATATATTACTTCCACAATCAAACAAAGAGTTCCCGACATTTGCTAAGTACGTACCTTATGATGGCTTTGACTGCAAATCTGACCACCGTGGAGAGCAGGAACAGAGGTGTGACCAGGATATGAAAGAGAGACAGGGAAGCAAAGGCCTCTGCAGGCTTTAGATGGTTCCCACTGGCATAGGCATGGGTCACAAATGTCTGTGCAAACAAAGGATTTCTTTAGAGAAATTTCACAAGTGTTTACATTCAACTTTACAAGCCTAATATATTCGGCTATGCCATTATGTTCATCAAAACTAAGAAAGCAATTACTTCATCCAAATTACTCTCTAAGTACAACAATGGGAGAGTGCTTAATGGTTCATGGATCATCCTAGCAGTAAATTCAAGAGAAGGGCAGGACAGACTATCTGCAGATTAGGAAACTGACTTCTGTAAAATTACTAAATAGGGATAAGAACTGGGAGAGGAACTCAAGAGTTCTTAACAACTAACTCTTTCCAAGCAATACTAAATTTTCTAAGAGAAATTTCCAATTTTTGGGGGGTGCTGTAGAATCAGCATTGGACTGTGAACCACAAGGTTAGCATTTCAAACCCATCAGCTGCTCCTTGGAAACCCCACACAGGGTAACTATGACTAGGAGCCAACTCGACAACGCTTAACAACAACAATTGTGGGAATCAAAGTGGCTCAATAGGAATTATAGTCTTGAAAACCCTGTACAGGTTGACTGTGAGTTGAAACTGACTCTTAACAACAACAAAAATTGTGAATATTTAAAAAAAACAATATTTATAGCCTTGAAAACCCTACATATGATAACTATGAGTTAGAACTGACACTTAACAACAACAAAAATTGTAAATATTAAAAAAAAAAAATTTATTTGATGCAACATTGGTGTCCAGTACAAAGTTATCTACATTTCTAAAAATAATAGCTGCTGGGTTTATCATTTTATATGAAATATAATGTAATCATTACATCATTTTGGGTTGTTGACCTAGCATTACCATATTGATAAAACAATGCTATAATAGTGCTTCTCAACCACTGATAATTTTGCTCCCTAGGGTTGGGGGTTGATGGCATTTGACAATATTTGGAAATATTTTAGATTGTCATGACTGGAGGGATGTTACTGGCATCTAGTAGGAAAAAGCCAGGGATACTGCTAAACATCCTAATATATAGGACAGCCCCCTACAACAAATACTTATCTGGTCCAAATGCCTATAGTTGAAAAAGTCTGGATTTAAGCAAGTGGCAGAGATGAGGTAATATATATGACCACCCGCATGTTCCTGTTCATAAGTCATTTATAAACTGACTTTTTTCCATTTATAAAAGCAAGTAAAAGTGTCTTACAGCAAGAACAGCTGCTATGGGAATTGCTGCATTCATGAAGACTGTGGAAAGAAATCAGCATATTAGTTTCATTGAAATGTGAAAACATTTATAGTCACTTTAACTAATCATCTATTATTACAACAACTTTTCTTGAAGACAGGAAAGGCCAAGTGAGTTAAATAATATTTTGTCTGGAGTCCACAAATATTTCCCAGTTGATGTTTCCCCAACAACACTTAGATGAGCTAATGCATATTACTCTTAACCAGAAAATGTATTCTTTATTGAAAATGGTTTTTTTAATGAAATATTATAAAGAAAAGGATTTATAGAAAATAATTCCATAATGAAGCAAATTATTAAAAATTAGTAATTGTCGTTAGGTGCCATTGAGTCGGTATTGACTCATAGCGACCTTATGTACAGCAGAACGAAACACTGCCCGATCCTGGGCCAACCTCACTACTGTTCCCACGCTTGAGTCCATTGATGCTGCCACTTGAAATGTGGTTTCATGTTTATTCTACTTAACTCACTTAAATATATAAATATTGGATTCTTACCCAGATTTTTTTTTAATTGACATCACTTTAAATTTTTTTTTCCAAAAGCAATATTAATTTTCAATGATAGATCTTTCAGGTAACAAATAACAATTATCCTGAACCCTCGGCTGGTTTACGTATTTCTCTAGGAATATATTTCACTAGCTTTTGGTGAGAATGGTATGCAGAACTGGAACAAAGAAAACTCCTACTTGAAGCTAAACTACTAGTGTTTGGAAATTGTCAGTAAAGGAAAAAGCCAAATTAATGATTTGCAGCTATACTTTTCACAAACCTTTAAATTTTAAGAACTGAGGACCCAAAAGAGTAAATGAATTGTTGTTAACAGAGCATGGTAATGGCAAAATGAGCACTAGAGCCTGCTTTTCCTGACCCTCAATAGAGGACACCATTGATCATCTTGCATGATCCCTTTTCAACACAGTACATAGAGCAGAATCAGATTGAGTGTTTGCAGGTACAGACTTGACTTAGTTATCAAATGCAAATTCCTGTATGGCACTAGGAATCTAAACACCAATCTAAGCTTTTTAAAAACATACATGAGGAGCCACATTGCCTTGGTCACTATAGTTCCTAAGCATACTTTATTCTTTTCTCCTCATCATCTGCTATTTTATTCGCTGTCTATATTCTCAAATAAATAATATTCTTTTCTTGAGGAAGAATGAGAACAACTACTACTATTTTTAAAGCATTTATATGGCAATCTGTGCACCAGGAAGAGGTAGCAGGCACTCTTATTATTCCATTATAAATATGAGAATGAGAAGCTCACGGTCACACAGATGGGATTCAAATCCAAGCAGTCTGCTTCCTCAGTCTGTGCGTACCATCACTTTACTTTGCTACTTCTCAACCACTCACAGTTACTGAGGTATGGTGTTAGTACTTTACATATATCCTCACATCTATTGTTTACAATAAACCTACAGAAGTAATGAGGAAGCAGCTTAGAAAAGGTGAGTAACATGCAAGCTTCTGAACTAGCAGGAGATGGATTCTGGATTAAAATCCAATCTTTCTGGTACAAAAGCTCCATGCTTTTTCCACTTCTCCATATAAAACTCTAACAAAATGAAGAGAGAAAAATAAAACAGAATCTGTTTGTCTTTTACTAATAAAAACAATATTTGATCACTTGGCACTAGAGACTAGGAAATTATTTTCTCAAGTGACAAGAAGACTAATTCATAAAAAATAGAGATAGAGCATCAGTTCTACTTGTATTTGCTCTGTTTAACTCTCCTTTTCAGTATTTCATCTACTACTAATTGAGCATGGACTCCTGGTATGAGGAGTCTACTATTATTGAGCTTATCCTGGAGGATAAGCACTGGACTGTGAACCATAAGGTCAGCAGTTTGAACCCACCAGCTGCTCCTTGGAAACCCTATTCAGGGTCTCTATGAGTCAGAACTGACTTGATGACATTTAACAACCATATTAATTGAGCATTTTTATATTCCTAGTGCATTTCTAAAGACATTAAATGCATCATCTTATTTAATTCCACAAGGTACTATTAATACCACCTAGTTTTACTGATGAGGAAACTGAGACTTAACCAAGGCTACACAGCTTAAAAGCAGCTGAACCAGGATTTTAATTCAAGTCTTCTTGCCCTCTAATACCTAAGAATAACCACTATCCTGTACAAAGTAGATTTTATTCTTCAAAAAATTGAACATTGACATTTCTGTTGAATGTCAGTATGCATACTGATTAACCATATCAGTAGTATGCAAAGGATATCCAATCTTGGTTATTCAATTTTTTATATTTACCCACTCCTGACGTGGCACTGTAGGATGAGCTAACCACTGCACTGTTAATCACAAAGTCAGTGATTCAAACCCACCAACCACTCCTCAGAAGCCCTATACAAGGTCACTATGAGTCGGAAGTGACTCGACAGTACTTCACAAGAACAGAACAACAATTTTCTATCTGAGTAGGGCTTGTCTTCTGTTCTTTCATGATGCCATATAAATAACATCCATAAAATATTTAATAGTTACTGGTATGGTGCTGTAACACTGGGCTGTTAACCACAAGATTGGCAGTACAAATTCATGAGCCACTCCTTGGAAATCCTAGATAGGATCACTATGAGTTGGAATCAACTCAACGACACTTAACAATGACAACAAACAATGACACACACACTACCTCATTCTACTGTGATAAAGCTATTATTATTTCACCAATTTTTAGATGGTAAACTGAGGTACAGATATTGTTGAGCACTAGATCATAATGAGTGTGAAGCAAATGACAGTTCCTGGAATAGAATATGTTCTCAATAAAGATTTGTATCATTACTTATCTTTACTACAATCCTATGTGGAAGATACTGTTATTTATTTACCCATGTTTTTTTAATCTGTAAATGAGAAGACAGGGATTAGAAAGTTTAAGCAGCCTGCCCAAGACCATTTTGCTAAAAAATGGTAGAGATGGATTCATTGCCAGCTCTATTCAATTTGCATAGTTCAAGCTCTGAAAACACTGAATTTATTAACCAAAAAAAAAAGAAGTGGTTGAACTGGAATTATACTTCAATGACTCAAGAATTCCTTATCAAGGTTCTTAATTAAATATACCATAATTATGCATCTTCACTTTAATGATTTGTTTTTCTCCTCCAGCATGACCTCTTCTGTTCTCTCTCCCCTTATATCTATCTGCCTTTCAAAATCCAACTCAAGTCTCACCTCTGGAGACAGACAATCTGGGTTAGCATTCAATCTCTGCCATTTAGGAAGTTCACTTTACCTAAGCTCTTTACACCTAAATCTTTACATTTCTAAAGTGGCTTTAATAAAAATCATCTAAATCATTGGGCTACTGTGAGGATGAAATGAAAGAACACATGCAAACTTCTTATGGCAATACTTGACTATGTAATAGACTATAAAATACTGAGTGCATTTTAGCTATTATTTGTAGCAATGTTTTTTATTTCTAGCTGCATGTATCTTCTCTATGAGAATTTTAGCCCACTGTAGAGCAAGCTAGATTGCAAAGGCAATCAATTTAGAGAACTACTAGTCAAGAAGGTCTCCGTTATTCTGTCTGTCTTCTAGCATTTGAGTCCTGGTGTGGCGCTGTGGGTTAATGCAAAACCATTTGAACTGCAAAGTCAGTGGTTCAACCTCACCAGCTGTGCCTTGGAGACCCTATACAGGGTTGCTATGGGTCAGAACCGACTTGATGACACTTAACAACAACAACAGCATTTGATACCATGTTAGCAGTGGTGCACAGCTAGAACACAAAGCTCCTTCCCATTTTGTTTTTAAAGCATTCAAATATTAGAAATCAAATACATGGCCTTTATGACAAGTATTTTTTCTAAATTCACTTCACAAAGGAAGTGTTTATAACCCTTAACTAAGATCCAAAATAGTTTAGAATTCAAGTAGAAACAATATATAAACCTCTAAAACTTAAAAGTTGTGAAAAGTCTTGCAAGCAAAAGTGACATACAAATCAAATCAAATATTGGTAGGAGTAGTTTAGCAAAGTTCATGTGAGCTGAACTAATATTAACTCATGACTCTTGAGAGTACTATCACACTTAGAGAAAAAAAAATACATTGCCTGAACAACTACTTTTTAAAATCTAGAGAGGGGCGCATAAAAAAGTGCCATACCTATTTTAAACCTTGAAAATGTAAAGGAATAGAGGATCTTATGTAAATGTAATTTGGCATTTTTTACCTGGAAATATTAGTCTTTTTTTTTTCCAATTTTCAAAAATGTCTTTAATAGTAATCTTTAAGAAAATAGAACATCATTTTTTCCAAACAAATGAAAAAACTACAGATAATTTTGAAGCATATATTTGGGGATAAGATCAATATTAACACAGTCAAACATAAATCAACAAATTTATACTGAAAATCAACTATGCAGCCAATTGCAACTGATACCAGGGTTTCAGTTACAGGTACAATTATCAGTATCATCTTGATCTGAAAGATAAATTAGGATTTCAGAAGTAAAGTAACTTGCTAAGGGCATGCAACTTGTAAGGAATCAAATTCAGGGCTAACTAATTCTAAGCCTGTGCTTACCTTGCTAGTCGTGCTAAAATAGCCACATGTGGTTACTGGCTATTGGACAGAACATGTCTAGAATCAATAGACTTCTTTTTTTCACTTGGCTATCTCATAGATCACAACCTAAACTGAACGGATTGCATGTTTGGGGGTTGCTCTTAACATCCTTTGGTCTTTAGAACTGCAGGAACTTACTGGACAATGATGTATAAAGTGCAAAGGTTTTGAGACTACATAGTTCTTTCATTCTTGTTTCTTCCACACTTTTGCAAAAGATGTGCTCCCAGGCATACAACTTTAGAAGTTTGATGCCTTTCAATATT
Source organism: Chrysochloris asiatica (assembly GCF_000296735.1). Taxonomy (NCBI): domain Eukaryota; kingdom Metazoa; phylum Chordata; class Mammalia; order Afrosoricida; family Chrysochloridae; genus Chrysochloris; species Chrysochloris asiatica. The sequence goes on from NW_006408616.1 coordinate 946,235, forward strand.
TCATTTGTTTTTTTCAGTCTCTCGGTAGAATAATCCTATAAAGGAAAAAAAGAAAAATGCATTGCATCCAGTCCTTTGGAGGTGGTCCTGTGTATTAGACAAATATTGAGGAGATAACTGATTTTTTATTGGTTTTGCCATAATAATGCTTGTGAGATTCCCAGAAGTAAACCCTCTGTGCTTCTGTCTCTTTAACTTTAAAATGAAGAATAGAATGAAATAATCTCAAAATTTCTTCTCACCTAAAAGCTTTTATGTTTCTGTTACTTTTGTTCTAAAAAAGAAATTTCTTCTGATTCACTTGATTTCCTTAAAAAATGTCTGTAGATATTATATATGTAAATCTAGGGAAGTGACACAGAGAATTTCCATGGGCCTTATAACACCTAAATCATGTTATTCTTTCCTCAAAATTATCACCCAGACCTAGAAGGTAAACAATGAATTTAAGAAAAGTTAATTTATTTCTTATTTGAGAATGTGAAGTTATTGTGGTATGTGTGTTCATACTGTCTCTTCATAATACCATTACTTAAAGCAAGCCAATTATCCTTGATTTTAGAATTTTACAAACTTCTTTGTAAATTACTGTTTAGAGTCTAAATTAGATTTGCTAAATATTAACAACTTAAAATAATTGTAGAGAAATTTGTAGTAAAGAAACCTCATTCTAGTCAACTATTCTATTTTCCTCCATCACCAATATTATATTAGAAGCATTGTTGTTGTTAAATGTCTTTGAGTTGTTTCCAATTCATAGCAACCCTGTAAGGGTTTCCAAGGAGTGGTTAGTGGATTTGAACTGCCAACCTTTCGGTTTCGGTTGTCAGTCTAGTGCTTATCCTATAACACCACACAAGGACTCCATTCGAAGCACTGTTGTTGCTAAGTGCCAACAAGGTGGTTCTGACTGATAGCAACCCCATGTAGGGTTTCCAAAGCTTTAAATCTTTGCGGAAGAAGAAAATCTCATCTTTCTTCTGCAGAGCGGCTGGTAGGATCAAACCACCAACCTTGTGGTTCACAGTTCAATAATTATCCTACAGAGTCACAGAGCTCCCCATTAGCAAGGTACAAATCACCTGTTACATAGCAAAAGGAGATAGACAGGCAGATTGGAGGAATTAAAGATAGCAAATGGTTTATGCTTTGTTGGCTTTTAGTCTCTTCAGGGACACCTGGTGTGGTGCTGTAGGATCAGCATTAGACTGTGAACCACAAAGTCGGCAGTTCAAACACACTAGCTGCTCCTCTACAGGGTCATGACGAGTTGGAATCATCTCAACAGCACTTAACAACAACAACAGGAACTTTGAAAAGAAAAGAATAGAAAAAAATCCTTCAATGTCAAGTCGATTCCAAAGCATAGTGACTTTTTAGGTAGAGTAGAACTGGCCCACATGATTTCCAAGGCTGTAAATCTTTACAGAAGCATATTGCCAAATTCTTATCCTACAGAGAAGATGGTAGGTTCAAACTGCCAATTTTGGGTTAGCAGCAACCAGGGCTGAGATTTAGCTGTCTAAATAAATTAATTAATACAGTATAAATTCCTAAATTTAAAACAAATGTTTGAGGGTAGCCATGTCTCTACTTTAGACTCACCCCCTTCTGTACCTTTCTGTATTTGTGTGAAAGTAAGGAGGGTGGATGGCTCAGACAGGTTTAATGACTATCCGCATCATAAGCAGCAGAAAAACAAGTGATAAAACTCACTAGCATGGCAAGTAACTCACTTAGCACAGTGGACATACCAACTTGAGAAACAACTGTGTCAGTGGCAGTATCTCTGTATTTTAGGCCTGATTTATAGACAGCTTTGCTCATATTCATTCAAAGTTTGTTTCTAAGCATGCTGTCAACAATTTGTTATTTGAAAATATTTCTTTAAAAGAAGCCAATTCTTGCTCAAATAAAATGATCTCATGGCAAATTGAAGCCAGGGAAGGTCAGTAATTGGGCTTTTTCTTTCTTACCAAGCTGACCAGGAACAAATTCAGCCGGAGCAACTGCCACTGAAGCATTTCAGTATAAACTCCCTACCTATCTCATGACATGGCTTGACTTGATATAGCTTGATTTGACCCTAGGGAAATTTAATTTCAGAAGCCTCAAACTTGACTCTTTATTACCCCCTGAGCTATCTATACCTTCCATTAAATATCAATGGTCTTAATGTACACTTAAATATGTATTTTACTAAAGTGATCTAGAAAAGAATTCAAATGATCACCTCATGGCACTTAAAACATCAGGACCTATGACTCTGGCATTTGGAAGTCTTTGGTTATCAAGTCTTAAAGTTTCAATCTACTTTTTAAAAATATCTTGCAATACAGAAACTACACAGCTGCTGTATGTACACTGAAATGAAACATAAGAACAATAGCTTTCCAAATGATCCTAAGTAGTCTGTACTAACTTCCTATAGTTTAAAACTAAAATAGCATCACTTGGCTTTTCTAATAATGTTTCCAAAGGATGTTACTTACAAGAGTGCTCTTCTGAGCCTCTGCCAACTTTGTAGCGATGAAGTACTGAATTGGCGCAAGGAGCACGATGACAGCTGCACCAACCAGTGCACTGGATCCCAGTAAATTATAGAGCAGGATCACTCCCATTATGATCTAGGAAGAAAAACACATGGAAACAGGAACGTGGTAGCTACTGTGTGAAAGTAATATTGCTTAGTGAAAAAGGTTGTATTCATGGTGGCTCCACACAATAAGCACTGGACTGTGAGTCACAGGTGTACAGTTCAAGCCCTCCACCTCTCTGCTGAAGAAAGATGAGGCTTTCTGCTCCCACAAAGATAAACCTATACAGAGTCACTATGAGTCAGAACATTTACTTATGAAGATCAAAGAGCACAGCCTTCGGTATGGATTGTATCTCAATCTCAAGAAAACAAAAATCCTCACCACTGGACCAATAAACAACATTCTTATCAATGGAGAAAAGATTGAAGTTGTCAAGGACTTCATTCTTCTTGGATCAACTGTCAACACTCACGGAAGCAGCAGTCAAGAAATCAGACAACGTATTACATTAGGCAAATCTGCTGCACAAGAACTTTTTAAAGTGTTGAAGAGCAGAGATGTCAGCTTGAGGACTAAGGTACGCCTGAGCCAAGCCATGGTATTTTCAATAGCCTCATATGGATGCGAATGCTGGACAGTGAATAAGGAAGATCGTAGAATTGATGCCTTTGAGTTGTGGTGTTGAAGGAGAACACTGAAAGTGCCACGGACTGCCAAAAGAACCAATAGATCTGTTTTGGAAGAAGTATAACCAGAGTGCTCCTTGGAGGCCAAGATGGATAAGCTTCATCTCTCATACTTTGGACATATTGTCAGGAGGGAACAGTCACTGGAGAAGGATGTCATGCTGGGTAAGGTGGAGGGTCAGAGAAAAAGAAAGAGACCCCCAACGAGATGGATTGGCCAGGTGGCATCATTGATGGACTCAAGTGTGGCAGCGGTAGTGAGGTTGGCCCAGGATCGGACATTGTTTCCTTCTGCTGTGCATGGGGTCGCTATGAGTCGGTTCCGACTCGATAGCACCTGACAACAACGACATGAGTCGGAACAAACTCTAGCACACTTAACAACAACAACAAATACTAAGTTTATTTGGAATTCAGCTCAACTGTGACAGCAGGTTTTATTATGTTTTTTTTTTTCAGGAATGGCTACGTAGTAAGAATTTATTTTTCGTATCATGATCTGTGTAACTGGTATCAAGCCAATTTGTTACCATAGATTGCAGTGTCCCATGCCTCTTGCCACTTTCTAGAGCACTCCTCACACTTCAGAAAGGATATGTAATTTTTCTTGAAAGTGTTGTCACTTGCCATAACTTTGATATCCCATGTTGTTTTCTCTCTCTTGGAATTGAACTACACTTAGCTTTTCAAGGTTGGGAGGATGCAGCACCATAATGTGAGCAAGCACAGGATGGTTGGCTGTGGACTAAAAGAGTGATCTGAGCTCCTCTCCTCTGGACTGACGCTGGAATCACATAATGATGATAATGCTAGTCCTGACCATCTAAGATGCAACTATTGGATTCTTCATGTGCAGGAGACTGAAGAGTGATGAAAAATGAAGATTCATGGAATCAACTAGTCCAATGGAACATGTTAACATCAATCTCCATGATTCTGAGACCAGAAGGACTAGATGGTGCCCCATTACCTCTAGAAACTGCTCTGAAAGGAATCACATTAGAAAGTTTCAGATAGAGTGGGAAAAAATGTGAAACAAAACTCAAAATTATAAAAAAGACTGGACTTGCTGCTCAGAAAGAGACTAGAGGAACCAAAGACTATGGATCTCAGCTACCCTGCAGGTCTGGAATGGAACTCACTCTCCTGGCCCAATTTTCAGTCAAGCAGTAGGTAGGTATAGAGGGGGAACAACAACACTAGTAAGATATGATCACCATAGAAAGGTTAATCAATCAAGATCAAAAGGACAACACTTACCTTAGTACAAAGTTCAGAAGTGTTGAGAAGGAGGGTGGAATAGAAATAAGAACCACAGGGAAGGAGTGGAATAACTGGAGGGGATTGCAATCATTGAGATGACACAAAGTGTGTGATTTGTTGGATGCAAAATTGATGATTTTCTCTGTAAACTTTCACTCAATTAGCAATAAAAAGTTTAAAAACAAAAAAGAGAGAATAATATGTAACTTCTGGAATAATATCCCTTACTCATGGACTTGAAAATCGTATGTATCATCCCCATTTAAGAGACTGCCCGAGTGTCCAAAGAGAAAATCCCCACTATAATTAATCTGGATTAAAAAAAAAAAAAAAAGTTAGCGCTACCTAAAACCATGAAGCTGCTATAGTTGGGGTCCAACTTGACCTCATTTCTCTCATAAAATGTAATTCCCAAACCCACAGCTGAGCCATCTATGCCTAATCTCTCATTTGCTACTTTCTTCCTCTTACTTTAAAAACTCCAGGTGGTGCAAACAGTTAGGCAGGATCACCACGAGCCAGAATCAACTCAATGGCAAGTTAACAACAGTCTCTCCACTATAAATGTTTTTCCAGTAGCTCAGCCCACAATGGCTCAAAACGACTAGCAATGAACTGTCAACATGCAGTTCAAGCATGTAATGCATGCGTGTACGCCAATGATAACATATTAATAGTAACTTTCTGAGACACCAGCACTTGTTTACTGCCTAACCAATTAGACACTTTGGAATTCCAATCAAAATAGAAATTTCCGTAACATCATCCATGATGTAGACATTTAGAAGCAGACTGAGATGTCTGGTCCAGCACTTAAAAATATGCCACATGGGTGGCTACCTAATTGACCTACCCAAAAGTACATAGTGACAGATTCAGATAATGGCTATTTCAAATCTAACTTTGTACCAAGCACTGTGCATAATACATACTTTCATTTGACTTGTAGTTTCATTTTTTTAAGTGAAAAGGCAATGTAAACGTAAACACTAGCATATCTTCCCTATTATTTATTTTAATCAATGTGGCACACAGAGACACAGGAAACAAATAAGATCTACAGTTTAAGCTCCATTTATAGGATGCAACACTCAATATAAATAAAAATATTCAGTATCCTAAAACTAGAAAAAAATTGATGAATTTCTTTCACCACTTTTACCAAATGGGGGAAAGCCCCCATGTTCTTTACTAAAGTGTTACTTTCCAAGGAAAAGAACTAAATCGTTTCCTAGCTTGCCAGTGTCCCTGACACCTTATAAGGTTTGACATTTTATAATATGCCAGCTATTGGAATTATGGGATGGATCGAAGCAATTGCTCTAGTTTAGAAAAGTCATAAGACTTGTCAAAGTTGGAAGGCATCAAATCTTGAGTCTGTGACTTGTCTGACTTTGAACAATAATAATTGTTGTTGTTGTAGTTAGGTGCTGTTGAGTCAGTTCTAATTCACGGCAACCCCATGCACAACAAAACACCTGGTCCTGCGCTGTACTCACAATTGTTGTATTTGAGCATACTGCAATCATCTTGTTGGGAGTTTTCCTCTTTTTTACTGGTGCTCTACTTCACCAAGTCCTTCTCCAGGAACTGGTCCCTCCTGATAATATGTTCAAAGTATGGGAGACAAAGTCTCATCATGCTCACTTCTAAGGAACATTTGGGCTGTACTTTTTCCAATACAGATTTGTTTGTTCTTCTGGCAGTTCATGGTATTTTCAATATTCTTCACCAACACCATAATTTAAATGTTTTGCTTCTTCTCCAGTTTTCCTTTATTAATTTCACATGCATATGTTGTTGTTGTTCAGTTATCTTTGTGGGAGCAGAAAGCCTCGTCTTTCTCTAACTTATGACATTTAGGCCACTCCATTTTGCTGTGTTTTTGCAAAGCTTTACTTTCTATGACTATAAGTTTCACTGTAGCTTTGGCTGGTGGGTGTCTTTACTCTGGTACTACATGGCTCACTTACATCACACATTATGTTTATATACCCTGAGAGACCTGAATCTGAAATCCTCACTCTGTCTCTATTTTTCCGCTAGAGTTAGTGATAAAGGTCACTGACACCTTGCTGCCTGTCTTCAACTGAGAACCAAATGCTTGTGCAAAGTTCTTAATCTGCTATGTTGTTCTAGGCTCTGTGTCTTTTTGAGGCTCTATCTGGCTAGTCCTGGTGTGGCACTGTAGGAGAAGCACTATACCACAAGATCGGTTTGAACCACAAGGTCAGCAGTTCAAAAACAAACTAAGTAGTTCAAACTCGCCAGGTGCTTCTCAGAAATCCTATACAGAGCCACTATGAAGACAACAACAACAACATCTGACTAGCTAACTCCTGAAATGGACTCTGAAAGCTTGTTGAGGACTCTAAGTCTTTCTGTTATCAAATGCATGTGAGGCGAATGAATATCCATGGCATGGGTCAGGTGTACCTTAGTCCTAAAACTGACATCTTTGCTCTTGAACACTTTAAAAAGTCTTCTGCAGCAATGCCTAATGCAATGCTTCAATTACTGAATAACCAGGCAATGCTAGGCATTGTGCTAAAGGCTTTATACATATTAAATTATTAATTCTTAACAATTCTGCAACTCCATAAGCAGCTGTCACCATTTAACAGTTGAGGAAACTAATGCTCAGAAGAGTAACTAGTGTAAGCAAGTGGTAGAGCAGATATCTGAACCCACACAGTCTAATTTTTTAAATGGAGGCTGGTGTGATGCTATAGCATAAGCACTGGATTGCTAACCACAAGATCAGTGGTTCAAACCCACCAGCAACTTCTCAGAAACCTATACAGGGTCACTATGAATCAGAAGCAACTCTATGGCACTTAACAACAACTTAAATACACATTTTCTTAGTCTCAGCTTCCTTGTTTATAAAAAGAGCGTAACAATAGTAGCATATTCCAAAGGTTTATTTACTGAGCTAAATATCCTATTGCTCCTTTAGCTGCTGATTTTCTCTGAAAATGATCATTTTATTGATATTGATCTACCTGAACAGGCATAGCCCAGAGATTTGGACACAGGAACAAGAACCACATGAGCTGATTGGTTTCAATGGCAACCAAGTTATTGATCTGTCCCAGAGTCATCTCCCCCATGGATAAATTGGATGTAGAGAGTCTAAGGATTTTATTGTATATCATGGCCTACAAGAAAGGAGAGAGAAAAAAAAAAAAAAGATGACTGACGTTCTAAACTTTATAATGAATACTATGCTCTTTTATTTATATTAAAAAGATAATATTTCAAGTAATTTTTTAACTTTGTGAAAGAGGAAATAAAACAACACACATACTACAACATCTACTTAAAACAACAACTGTTTTCATTTTAGTACAGTTACTTTCAATCCTCAACCAAATAGAAACTTTTCCCTAGTACTATAAATAAAACATGCATTCAACTTTAAATATTAACTCTAGACCAAACCAAAACAGAAAAAAGTAAATGCAAGATTTCAAAATATTAGCCTTACAATACAATTGTTGTTAAGTGCTGTCGAGTCTATTCGATTCTGACCCAAAGTTACCCTGTATAGGGTTTCCAAGGAGCAGCTGGTGAGCTTGAACCACCGACCTTGCAGTTCAAATGACTTTACAGTCTGGCGCATTAGCCCACAGCACCACACAGTTATTTTAATTCAGAGGTTCCTGGCTGGCATTACAAGTTCTGCAGATTTTTCATTATGTAGATTCTTCATAATCATACCCTTAACATGAAACAACTTAAAATTTTCTATAAAAAATGAAAACATGCATGCTTTCATTTATAATAAAAAATAAAATTTCACATTTTTCAGTAAAATTTATCTTCATTTAATTCCTAAAAGTGTTGATGGCATGATATTCCAGTAAAAATTGAATAAAGAGACAAAATTCAAGCCACTACTAATCCTATAGGTGGAGTCCTGGTGTGAGACCGCTGCAGGTTAGTGCACAACTACCAGGTCAGTGGTTCAAGCTCACCAGCTGCTCCTCAGAAACCCTATACAGAGTCGCTATGTGTCGGAACAGACTGGATGGCATTTAACAACAACCACATAATCCCATAAGGGAGTGTAATGGAATTGTAACATAAGTACTAGACTGCTAATCACAAGGTCAATGGTTTGAGAGCTGATCCTCGGAGAAAGATGAGGCTTTCTGTACCATAAGGATTTTGTTGTTTTTGTTAAGTGCTGTTGAGTCGGGTCCAACCCAGAGCGACCCTGTATAGGGCTTCTGAGGAGTGGTTAGTGGGGTTTACAGCTTTGGAAATCCTTTATAGGGCCACTGTGAGTTGGAACCAACTCAGTGGCACTTAACAACAACAATAATCCTATAAAGAGCCCTAGTGGCACACTGGTTAAGCTCCCTGAATCACTAACTAAAAGACTAGGGGTTCAAGCTCACCCAGCAGCTCCAAATAAAAACCAGAAGAGAAAGACCTAGTGATCTGCTTCTGGTGAGATTTTTGTTGTTTGCCAACTCCTAATGACTATAAAGATCACATTTCAGAACACTTTATGTGGCAATTCTATGGTCATATGTGGTTGTCATGTATGAGAGTGGATTCACTCTAACAATAAAAATGAATCCTGTAGCTGGATGATATTTGGCATTTTCAATAAACTCAGGGCACTCAAAGCTTGTACATACCAGCAGAGCTCCACGGAGGTTAATGCCAGTTTCTATGGTCACGTAGTAGGAAGCTTGTAGAAAGGTCCTTTGTAGAATAAGGGCCAAGAAGAGAAGAACCGCTAGAACATAAGCATTTTCAAAAAATTCCTTTGATGGGAGGCTTTCTATAAACTTGTCAAAGAGAAAAAATAAAGATGAATTAAACGAATCTTCACATACTAGGTGAACAGTTCACCTTTATTAACGGATACATGATTTTTAATGATCAAAACTCAAATCTTTTATAATACAACAATGGAATGAATCACACAGAACAAGAAATTTGGCTTTCGCCCATTACATCTACATATACAAACAAAAAAAATTAATTGCATACAATTTCAAATTAAGTACTATGATTGCTGATAATACCTAATTGTAACAAAATGGTAAATTTTAGATGAATTAAATCCTTAACGAGTATTTTTTCTGCAGAAAATATGTTTTAGTCTAGATGCGAAATAGTAACATCAAAGAAACCTCTAGAATTGTTGTTAAGTGCCATAGAGTTGGTTCTGACTCATAGCAACCCTATATAGGGTTTCCAAGGAGTGGCTGCTAGGTTTGAACTGCTGATCTTGCAGTTAGCAGTCCAATGCTTATCCTACAGTGCCATGCCAGAATGCTTCTAAATTAGTGTTGTTGTTGTTGTTGTGTATCACTGAGTAGGTTCCGACTCACACCAACCCTGTATAGGGTTTCCAAGAATATTAATCTCTGGGAGCAGAAAGCCTCAGCTTTCTGAGTGGCTGGTGGATTCAAACCATTAACTCTGTGGCTAACAATTCAATGTGTAATCCATTGCACCACCAGTTGTTATTGCTGTTAAGTGCCATCGAGTCAGTTCCAACTCATAGCTACCCTGTATAGGGTTTCTAAGGAGCAACTGGTGGGTTTGAACTGCCGATCTTGCACGCTGCCACGGCTCCTCTAAA
>NW_006408616.1:960824-968956 GCF_000296735.1 Chrysochloris asiatica
TTCATTTTTTAGAGTTTGATTCAGTAAAATTCTACTGTGGTCCCTTCCTTTTCATTCATGGGAATACACACAAATGTGTAAGTCCTGTATCTTCTCCGAAAAATATATGTTAATATGTGTGAGTGAGAATGACAACAAAAGCATTCCATGTGTAATTTAGATATCTGTGTGTAATTTGGCTGCTGTTAAGTATGGTTGAGTCGGTTTCAGTATGGGGTTTCCAAGGAACAGCTGGCGGGTTTGAACTGCCAACCTTCTTGTTAGCACTCCAGGACTTGTCCTACAGCACCACATCAGGACTGGAAAAAACAAAATATCACATAAGTGTACTCAATGCCATAAACAATATCTGGTTCACTTCAATAATTGAGCACTAATATGTGCAAACTTCAGACATATTACCAGGAGGGACCAGTCCCTGGAGAAGGATATCATGTTTGGTAAAATGGAGGATCGGAGAAAAAAAAGGAAGACCCCAAATGAGATGGATTGGCACAGTGGCAGTAGCAATGGACTCAAACCTAGAAAAAAATCATGAGGTTGGAGCAGAACCAGGCAATGTTTCGTTTTGTTGTGCATAGGGTCACTATGAGTCAGCACCAACTCGATGGCACCTAACAACAACAATAATATGTTCAGGGATCTAGTATAAGCATTGTGGGCACAGATATAAACATGTCAGTCAGTCTGTCAAAGAGCTTACAACCTAGAAAAATAAATGAATCCATAAATAATGAGTTACATGACAAATAGCATATATAGTAAGTGGCAACATAAAGCAAACATTGTGTTAGGCAAGTACCAACAAGAGTCAAATTCCAGCTGGGACAACCAGAAAAAAGTTTCACTTAACAGACAACACTGAATTGGTGAAGAAAAGAAGACAAGCAACTTGATTCAAGAATAGAAAAAGGAAACGGATCCACCTGGACTAGAGTTTCTATATTCAAAGCTAAGGAAGCCAACTCTCAGGAGAAAAAAACAAAACAAAACAAACCCCCCTCCCACACACACACCCACACCAAAAATCTAGGAAGTTCACTATGCAGACTTTCTTAAGAAATACAAAATAAAAGATTTTGTATTTATAACAGTAACATATTACCCAATAAAAATATCACAATGTGTCTTCCACCAATCATTGTGAAACAGTGTGATGACTTTTATTGCAAAAAAAAAAAGAGCAACATGCATGTTGCAAATCACATTGCTATTATCATTGGTCACAGGCCTCTAGGGAGTGACTCAGTCACCCCTCATGTATACTCATGTACAAAAATTCTTTAAAGGACTGCTATAAAGAACAAATAAAATAATTGATGTGAAATTTCCTAGCAGAGCTTCTGACATGCAATGGTGGTGGTGGTGGTGGTGGTTATGTGCCGTTGAGTTGGTTCTGACTCAGAGCGATTCTGTACAGGGTTTCCGAGGCTGTAAATTTTTACGGGAGCAGAAAGTCTCATCTTTCTCCTGTGGAACAGCTGGTAGTTTCAAACTGCTGACCTTGCGGGGCAGTGGATGTTCATTAAATGTTTACAGGTTCTGAATCTGAGATAATTTGCTGGTCAGATCCATTTGATGAATACATAAATACATAATTTTTTTGATGAGAGCAGTTTTCTTTTGGGGAAAAAAACAAACAAACACATCCAATTCTCTGTAAATGAACCTGTTTGACCTCCTCATAAAAGTGCATTAATAAAAAGTGACAATTACAATGATTATCTGTCAATGACATGCTTCCTTTTAATGACACCAGAAACTTACTGTAGTATTATTTGTCCCATTCTGAGTTTCATTCACACGTTGAACTATTCCAGAAATACAGAGTGGGCCAGCAAAACCCAGCAGGTCAGCCAGATAACGGAATGTGCTACTAAGTAAAATTGGTCGCCCAAAAGCTCTGTACATTGCTAGCCATATAGATGGAGTTCGGTTTGGATGTTCTGCTACTTTTTTCTGAAAGAAAAACCAGATGAATCAGAATAAAATCTACTGTGGAATGTTTTTGTTACTTATGATTATATTGCAAGTTTATAAATAAATGATAATGAATCACTCTAACTTGTTGTTGTTAAGTGCTATTGAGTTACTTCTGACTCATAGTGAGCCTATATAAGGTTTTTGAGGAGCAGTTGGTGGGTATGAACTGCTGATCTTGTTGTTCGCTGTCTTGTGTTGATCCTACAGTGCCACACCAGCCATCACTTTTTTTACGCATAATTCTGTACCCCTAAGATTCTATGTAGACATAAGCTAATGAATACATATGAATGAACTTCAAAGAATAAAGAGTAAATAGCCAGTCTAGAAAGACTTTGGATGCTTTTTAGTCGTCAAAGGATGACACAAAAGTCTAAAAACAGAAATAATTGTCATTTCCTTTGATATGAAAATGTATATCTATCATTCCTATTATTGAATAGTTAGTTGTTGTTGTTGTAAAGTGCCATCAAGTCAGTTCCGACTCATAGCGACCCTGTATAGGGTTTCCAAGGAGCATTTGGTGGGTTAGAACCACCGACTTTACAGTTTTCAATGCAGTGCTTACTCAACAACACCATACCAGGACTCATATACTATGAAAATAAACACAATAAAGGCACAAAGATGTATATTATTGACAGATTAGTCAAGATTTTTGTGGTTACTAGACCACAAGAGATGTGTTCATCAAATTACTACAAATTAAACAAAATGGATCATCCCACTCTCCAATGATTTCTTCTCCAGGTATTATCATTTTCATGGATGATAGTCAATATATTTCAAAGTTATGGCAAATTTGTGTTTCTCAGATATTTCTCATTAAAATGTAAAATGAAGAATATTGTATCTAGACTCAAACTAACTCATGGTGTCATATCTACATTTATTTATTTACTTTTATTTTTAAGACCTGGTCATCATAATTAAATCCTGGGAGAGAATATGTAAAGTTTGTTCAAAGAAGTCAACTCAATGAAATAAAGTTCAGCTGTATTTCACATAAAATTCCTTAAAAAGAATGAATAATCTGACTTCATTTTTGAATTTACTGATACAAAGGCACATCACTGTCAGCTGATCTAGGCTGTAAAGAGTACTCAGAAAACTTAAGTTAGGCTATATTGTGAATCTTAACTTCAGCAGAGAATTTAAAAAATATTATGCAATACTGTTCCCAGAGGTAAAAGCAGATCTATGACTCAGGTTCATTTGTGGTAACTATTTCCTACCATATTAATTTCATAATGCATTTCTGACACAAGAGAGAGGTCATTTGCATCACTTACCATAAATGCTTTGTTCACCTTCATTTACAGCAGCCAAAAAAAATCTTGAACAGATTCGTCAAAGTTCCAGTGTTGTTATGAACACTAATATTTTAAATTCCACTGATATTTGAAATTGATTTCAACATAAAATGTATCTAGTATTGTGGGTATTATATATGATTATTCAGAATGATAACTTGGAAATATCCTAAAGACTCTCACATTTATAATTTTAAAACACTTATAAATACATAGGAAATACCAAAAGAAACCAATTTTGGCAGATATATAGGATGACACTTGAAGTCAGTAAATTATGTCCCTTTATTTAATTTAGGTGCCCAAGTTTTGACTACAAAATCTAAATTGCAATCAATAATTAATTTAAAGCTCTTAATTTTATAAAATGCTTATTAATATATCATAATTTACATATATATAACAAAATTATTGAAAAAATAGTTGAGGAAAAATTTAGCAACAAAAATAATTCTATTAGTTATTGATATCATATGGTAACAAGTATTGATTATATATGATCATTGAACCTGGTTCTGACTTTCCATTTGATCTCCTTTCTCTTGCATTGACCAGGCAGCTAAAACAACATAATCATGCTTTAGTAGCTCTGATAGTCTTTCCCCTATAGCCCAAGTAATGTGACTCAAAGCTGCAGGAAAAGATGAAGAAAAGATACCTACCCATGTTTAACCATAGGTAATATCTAAACTTTGTGCTTCTATAAAGAATAAGCTCATTCACTACTATTATGAAGTCTTGGTGTATCACTATCAGTTTGGCACAGATGGTTAACCACAGTTCGGTGGTCCAGACCCACCATCTATTGGAAACTCAATACAATGTCTTTATGAGTCAGAAGCACTTAAGAACAACAAAAACAACAACAACTACTACTATTATGAGTAGGAAAACCAAGTAGTAAATTACCTTTTGCTCTTCATAGGCATCCTTCAGGCAAACATAATTTGTTACAGCCCTCATTGCTATTGGTAATTTTCCAATTGCCTTCAGATCAATTGGCTTTTTATGAGCTGATATAATAAGCGTGTTCATCCACCAATATGTTGCTTTTGACAGTAAATTAACAAATGGTTGAAGAAATCTCACACCAAGATCCTGAAGGTCTTCCGGAGGCTTTACTTTCTGAGGATTCATGAAGAATACATATCTCTGTGGCAGGAAACATTTCACAAAATAACTGCTAACCAACTCTTTCTCCACATATTTAAAATAAGATCCTACATTCTCATTAATGGTGGCCAAAATTTATATTTTTTTACTTCTTTATATTTCTCTCTGAAACATTTCTTGGACCATTTCCCCTTGTTGCCACTACATTAACTAGTTAAGTGTCAGCATGTTATACTTAACACTCTTGGAATCAATTCTAGAAAGTTAATTATCCTATTAAAAGATAATCATTACTAATAACCAGTCTTTCATGATATCCTATGACAGAGTCAACAAAATGAAGATTTTTTTATATTATTTAGACTTCAAAATGTGCTATCAACACCACTGTTGAATCACTCTGCTAATTTGTGGTTTGGTCGATGTTAACAGACTATTCTTCACTATTCATTGCAACATAGATCCTGTGACTCATATGGCAAATTCAGAGTCCCCTGATGTAAAATAAATATTGAAGATTCACTCCACATTATCTTACACAACATAACTGACAGCGTGATGTGGTGGGTCTTATAAAAGGTTTGTAATTACAAGACTAGGTGTGGGTCTTGATCATGTTACTTTGGATGTAGAGTTTAATTTCTTGCTATAGTAGTTTCTTCACCAATAAGTGAGTAAATAAGTAAAATTATCTTCTTTTCAGTTTCATACTTCTGGAAATACAGTATTTTGCCTAGGTATGTTTTGGACAAATCAAACTATATGGAACATCCAGATGAAAACAATTTCATCTATAATATGAACTAAGCACAATTTTTGACACATGGCAGGTAGTCAACCAACATTGACAAATGAATAAATAGATTTCAGGGTATACTGCATTATAAATTGACTTGTATCCCTCAAAAATAAGGGTTGTAAATTCTAGTTTTTATGTTGGTGGCCATAATCCCATTAAGGAAAGAGTTGTCTTTGTTATGTTAATGATATAGGACTAGCAGGTTGATTTAAAAGATCTTTTTTGGAATATAAAAGTGAGTAAACCAGGGAACAGAGATATGGAGACAACTAAAGAACCCGGAAGGAGAAACAAGTAACCAGGACCTTCCCCCAGATTTGTCAGAGAGAGAAACGCTTCCCCTAGAATGTTGTTGATGTTATGTGCCGTGGAGTCAGTTCCGACTCATAGTGACCCTGTACAGGGTTTCCGAGGCTATAAATCTTTACGGGAGCAGAAAGCCTCATCTTTCTCCCGCGGAACAGCTGGTAGTTTCAAACTGCTGACCTTGCAGTTCATAGCCCGATTTATAACGACTACGCTACCAGAGCTCCTTTCCCCTAGAATAGCTGCCCTGAATTTGGACTTCTAGCCTCCTAAATTGTGAGAATATTATTTTCTGTTTGTTAAAGTCATTCACTTGTGGTATTTCTTAGGAGCAGTAGATAATGAAAGCAGACTGCAACTTCTGGAATACTAATGACCTGAAGCTTAATTAGTTCTATTTTATTGTTGCACACGAAAATCACATATATTTGTCCATCCTCTTAAATGCTAATGCTTTGGGGCTAGGTGTAATATTTAATTTTAGAGTTTTGAATCCCAGTAACAAAACAAAAATTTTTCAATACCTACTCTGACCCGAATGACGTTGATCTCCACAGCCATCAGGAGTCCATTCAAGATGACCATGATGCCTGTGATGCAGAAACGCAGATTGGATAATCCCCAACCAATCTGCCAGTACTTGACTAATTTTATGGTCTTTGTAATAAACGCCATTACCCAATACAGAAACAGAGCTAGAAAAAGAAAGAAAAAAATGCAATCTGTCCCTGATCTTTTTTAAACTGCACACACACACACGCACACGCACACACACACACACACACACAGCTAAATCAAACAGCATTGCTACAAAATCATAGAAACCATTATTAAACAAGAATATTAAAATACGAAGCTATTATTTCTTAAAATATGCTCCAGCTAGGTCTATACACTTCTAAGGTAGTGTTTCCATCTCTCTAACCCTTTCCTAACTAATTCGCACTCTTTGATTTATACCACAGCAAGATAGCAGTTTTAGCATCACTGAAGACTCAAATCATGTACCTTGTAAATGCTCTTTGACTTTTGGGAATGAAAAGATGTCTGAAGGGGCATGATCAGGGCTCATGTAAGTGTGTGTGTATGTATAATGGTTTTTTATAGCAAAGACAATTTTAAACTTTCTATTCCTCATAATTTTGTGTGCTAAGGAAACAACACATGCCATCAGTGCACTTTTGATTTTGTGAATCAAAAGTATGATTGCTGTTGTTAAGTGCTAGCAAGTTGGTTCCAATTCAGAAGTAGTCAGTATACGATTTCAGAGGCTGTACATCTCTGCAGGAGCAGAAAGTCTCACCTTTCTCCTGTAAAGCAGCTGGTGGGCTCGAACCGCCAACCTTGTGGTTCAAAATCCAGTGTTTATCCTATGGAGCCACAGCATTCCCCCAGAGTATGATTAGAAATTGAAAATGTTGAATGCATCCTACGCTGACTGGGACAGATGGGAATATATAAGAAACATATAAATAAGAATGGCTTGTGTGCTACAGAATTTATACGTAAATCTGTTGCTTTGAAAATTGGCTCCATCTTCTGATCTTTACATTTTTTAAGAAACCCAGGTTGCATGCCCTGATTATATGAATCATTCACATGTTGGTATCTGTGCATCCTATCCAATGTGTAAGTGTGTTATAGCTTACAGTGGTATGTCTAAGGTTGTTACCATTGACCTTTTATGGAATTCATGTAATTAGGTAATAGGGTTTCTGCTTTGTAGATCAGCATTCCAGTAGTAAGAGTTTCTTCCCACCCAAATGATTTTAAAAATCACTCCCATCCACAGAACACAGAGATCCTATGTAATAAACCCAGATCTCAAGTAGATCAGAAAGACAGAGTTCTGCATCTGTACCACCTCATAACCATGGTCAGAATTTTACAGCAAAGATAATGAAGTGGAAGTAGAAACTTGCCTAAAAATCTACTGGCAAGGACTCCATCTAATTTAAACTTAGAAAAAAGTTCAATATAAGTGAATGTGGAATGAGAAAGAAGAAATCTAAAATACATACAAGGTCATCTAACATATACAACACTTAACAAACCAGAAAAGTTAAAGGGTGATCACAAATACCTTAGTGAAAAGGAACTGAACTTTGGCATATGAGTTTTTATTTATTTATTTATTTATTTATTTATTTATTTATTATTTATTTATTTATTTATTTAACCCATAGCGACCCTATACAGGGTTTCTGAGGAGAGACTGGTGAGCTTGAACAGCTGACCTTGCAGTTCAAACGGCTTATGCTGTGGGCTAATGAGTCAGATTGCAAAGTCATTTGAACTGCAAGGTCGGTGGTTCAAGCTCATCAGCTGCTCCTTGGAAACCCTATATAGGGTCGCTATGGGTCGACATCTACTCGATGGCACTTCAAAACAACAACAACAAAGAGATATAATGGAGTCCTGGTGTGGTGCTATAAGATAAGCACTGGACTGCTAACTACCAGTTCAGTGGTTCAAACCCAAAAGTCACTCCTTGGAAATCCTAGACAGGATCTCTGTGAGTGGGAATTGACTCAACGGCATTTAACAACAACAGCTTTCATAAGAGTTGTTGCATTTATTGTCATAAAGTTGTTCATGATATTCTCTGATTATCTCTT
>NW_006408616.1:969810-971940 GCF_000296735.1 Chrysochloris asiatica
AAATTGCACTTGTTGTTAAGTGCTGTTGAGTTAGTTCCAGTTCTGAGCAACCCTGTATATGGTTTCTGAGGAGTGGCTGACGGGTCTGAACCACTGAATTTGCCATTTATCCTTTAGTGTCATATCAGAATTTCTGGTGTGGTGCTCTAGGATATAATTGTAAACATCTACATGTTATATAGAAAATAATCCTAATTAAAATCCTTTCCTTGTTAAAACTGTAGGCCCAGATGGTTTCATTAGTGAATCAACATTTAGGGAAACATGAAATTAAATTGTACAACATCTTTCAGAAATAGAGAAAAAAAACACTGTCTAATTCATTTTACGAAGCCAATTTCACCCAACATACAAAAACATAGCAAAGATGTTTGTTTAGCAAATAAAATTGATCAATATATAAAATAGAGCCACCACAGTCCCTGGAACCTATCTGTTGTTGAAAATACTGATAGGTTCTATATTATGGATGAGTCTCAAAATTTGTTGAGAGAAAGAAGTCTTACAAATAGGGAGTTCATACTGTATGATTCAATTTATATGAAGTTCTTGAACAGGAGGAATTAGTTTATGGTGGGAAAAAAAATTGAATATAATTGCCTCTGTGGAGGTGACAGTGAGGCTGGACTGGGAGAGGGCACAGAAAACTTCTGAGGAAAATGTTAATGTTCTATATTTTCACAGGGTTAAACAGGTGTTGTTGTTGTTATGCATCAGCAAATTGAGGTTATCTGTACCTCATGCATGTAAATTTTAACCTGTCTAAAAGAACTGCGAAGAAATACTTAACTCTAATTAATTGCATGCATACTGAAGTGTGTAGGTTTGTATTGCACTAATCTCTGCGATTTATTTTTGAGAAGCAGTCAAAAAAATAAGCTGGATTGATAGATGGATCAAACAATGGGAAGATCTAAGTATGTCACAAAGCAAATCCAGTAAAACGTAAGTTGAAGAGTCTAGGTATATGGGTGTTCACATAATTCTTTCATATTTTCTGCATGTTTAGATCATTATAATATTTTGAGTCAAAATTACTAGCTATATGATCTCAAATAAGTGTAACTTTTCTAAGTCCAAATTTTATATTCTAAAATAATGAGAAAGTTAGACTAGGTTTTATCTCTATAAGTCCTTCCAGCAAAATGATCAAATTGCGCTCTCTACCTTGAATATACATAAAAATAATTCTTTGATTTTAATCACATT
The DNA here is from genome assembly GCF_000296735.1 of Chrysochloris asiatica. Lineage (NCBI taxonomy): Eukaryota > Metazoa > Chordata > Mammalia > Afrosoricida > Chrysochloridae > Chrysochloris > Chrysochloris asiatica. Next base: position 971,020 of record NW_006408616.1, read on the forward strand.
TCCTTCAAATGTGATAAAATGCACATTTCCTTTCTAATGATATATTATCACTCTGTTATGACCATCTATTTTCAGAAATTTATACTATTTAGTTTTCAAATACATTGAGTAATGTTGCTATTTTCTGCTGTTACCTACTGGAAATTTCACAAGTTTTTGATATCTACATAAAAAGATTTCTATGATAATGTCTCTGTGCTACTTTATACAAAAGAGCTTTCTATTAAGATACATTAAGTCAATTCTTTAGATTAAAATTTGTTTAACAATGGCACTGTACTGCTAACCACAGGGTTAAAGGATAGCACTCCAAACCCACCAACTGCTCCTTGGAAACTATACAGCAGGGGTGGAGAATGTTTTTCTGCCCAAACTCATAACATTTAGCTGCTTACCTACCCTTTCATTCAGAAATTATCAACTTAAAAATTATCAATTTAATAACGAGTGTGCTATATTTGGTCAAATATTTAATTTGTTGTTGTTGTTAAGTGCCATAAAGTCAGTTCTAACTCATAGCGATTTCTGAGGAGCAGCTGGTGAATTTGAACCATGGACTTTGCAGTTCAAACCAATCTTGCATTCCAGCGCATTATCCCACAATGCCACACTCACCCTTAATGTGGTGGCTAGAACAGCAGTTGCCTTGGAAGGGCCAGACCAAATGATTTCATGGCCTTATGCAGCCCAAAGGCCAGATGTTTTGCACCATTGTTATCCAGAGTGTCTCTGAGTCAGAACCTACTCAATGGCACTTAACAACAACATATACTTTCAAAACTTCTAATTAAGAACTGGGTAAAAGTTTACTGAATACATGATCAGTTTTACATTCAACAATTCATACACGTTTTGTTTCATAACACTGATTGTGATTCTCACAATGTAACCTTACCTATCCCACTTCCTCCCTGTGTGTCT
>NW_006408616.1:972955-974351 GCF_000296735.1 Chrysochloris asiatica
AACCCAAGCCATGGTATTTTCAATAACTTCATATACATGCGAAAGCTGGGCAGTGAATAAGGAAGACTGTAGAAGAATTGATGCCTTTGAGTTATAGTGTTGGAGGAGAATATTGAAAGTGCCATGGGCTGCCAAAAGAACCAATAGATCTGTGTTGGAAGACGTGTAGCCAGAGTGCTCCTTGAAGGCCAAGATGGCCAAACTTCGTCTCTCATTCTTCAGACATATTGTCAGGAGGGGACCAGTCACTGGAGAAGGATACCATGTTTGGTAAGATGAAGGGTCAGAGAAAAAGAGGAAGACCCCCAGTGAGATGGATTGGAAAAGTGGCACATCAATGGACTCAAGCGTGGCAACAGTTGTGAGGTTGGCCCAGGACCGGGCACTGTTTCGTTCTGTTGTGCATAAGGTTGCTATGAGTCAGCATCGACTCGATGGCACTTAACAACAACAACAACAAGAGGCAAGGGGAGCTAAAAAGAGGTAAATATGCTAAGCAGTACTTTGAGAGCAGCTGTTTCTCAGGACAATATACTTTTCAATAAACTACAAAGCATACTCTGCTTCACAGAGGCTCCTGCTTTCTAGGCAACAGCTCCAGGAAAGTGTGGAGACTCTTCTCCAGTAGCAGTGAAAGGTCTGGGCGAAACAGTTGAGAACATGAAGCCAGCGAAAGAAGCCGGTGGGACTGTGTGGCATTATTGTTCAAGGGACAGGAGTGTTTGCAAGGACTCTTGTTTCCTAAGAGTATAGTTACTCTAAGTCAGAGAGGAAGACATCCCCTTTACTTTCTTCTTGTCACAGACCACTATACCATGAGGGACATTTACTGGAGAATAATACATGCCCTGGAGTCTGGTGTGACACTCTAGGATAAGCACTGACTGGACCGCTAAGCATGAGGTCTGAGTTTCACACCTACCAGCTGCTCCTTGGAAACCCTACACAGGGTCTCTAAGAGATTGCACAAGGCACTTAACAACAGTAATAGATGCCCTAGGAGGGGGGTGGAGTTTTCAAAGTCTAGAATACTCAGTTTGCCTTCATCACCACCACCACCCCCACACACATGTATTGTTATTGTTAGCTTTCCAGATGATTCAGACTCATAACTATAAAATAATTACTGTAGCATTTCCTAGCTTCCAACTCCCAGTACATTCTGACAATATTCACAATGAGGGAAAAGTAAATAAATAAATAAATAAATAAATAAATAACCATACACTTGATCTTACTTACCTAAAAGTAATTTAGGAAAATTGGATGTTTCAATATTATGATAATACACGATTGATGTTGTCGTAGCAACAAATCCCATCACGGCAGGCATAAAGAGGTGGAGATGTCTTGACTCCCGCCGCCTAGGGATAACGGTATAGTGTCAGCACTTACA
>NW_006408616.1:974728-980328 GCF_000296735.1 Chrysochloris asiatica
CAGTGCATTAAGCATTGGGCTGCTAACCATAAATTCAGCAGTTCAACCCACCAGTACCTCCTCAGGAGTAAGATGATGCTGGCTACTCATATAAAGATTTAGTTTCAGAAACCCTATATGTAGGGTCTCTATGAGCTGTAATTGACTCGATGCAGTCGGTTTGATTTGGTTTGGTTTGGTAACTTCTGAACTTTGTCGTAGATCTTGCTTCAGTCAATTATGTCTTCTTCTTGTTGTTAAGTGCCATCAAATTGGTTCCGACTCATAATGAACCTGTATAGGGAGTCTGAGGAGCAGCTAGTGGGTTTGAATCACCAATCACTTTGTTAGCAGCCCAGTGTTTCTCCTACAGCACAACACCAGGACGCTACAAAGCCTACAGATCTCTGTTTTCCAGCTTGTCTCCCATAGAAGGTCTCACCAGGCCTAACCCTTTTTAGCTTTTGAGGTCAGATGACATCAGACACCTTCAGGGTGGTACAACAGGAGACAATCATGTCTTAGAAAGTTTTATTCCAGTAGAGAATTAAAAAGCTGCTTTTTTTTGTAATGCTTTCTCAGAGAACCCAGCAACCATGCTGTATAGAACTCTAGGCTATTTTGTTGAAAAGAGGCCAGGTAGTGGGCCCTGAATGATAAGATGCAACACAGAGACAGACCACAAGGACAAGCACCCAAGCCAAGCTTCCAGTTGAGTGCAACTATGTGAATGATTCTGTCTGAAACCATATGAAATAGAAGAATCACCTAGTCAACCTAAAGAATTGTAGAAATAATAATTTCCTATTGTTTTAAACCCGCAAGTTCTTGGTCTCTTTGTTACAAAGCAATAAATAACTAAAATAGCTGTAATAGAAGCAGTTTGTACCATATAAGTACTAGAAAGGTTCAAAAATTGAAAGTTAAACTTGCCAGCCTAAATATATTGTTGTTGTGATTGTCAAGTGCCGTCAAGTCATTTCCAACCCATAGTGACCTTGCATAGGGTTTTCGAGGAGCAACTGGTGAGCTTGAACCACTGACCTATGGTTCAAACTGACTTTGCAGTCCAGCACATTAACCCACAGCGCCACACCAGGACTCCTGCTCAAATACAGCCCTCAGAGATATTTTATTTGCCATCACGTTTGCTTTTTTTCTATTTTGAATTTGCTTTACTTTAGGTTGGATAAGTACATACCTGATCATTTCCATTTAATTTATGCCAGGCTTCTCCATACATTTACCAGGATCCTGGTAAATTCTAAATTTGTAATAGGAATCAATCAAAGTAGATAGGGGAACTAAACAGATGAGGAAGTAGCATTTTGATTCAAGGAATCAAGGTATGCAAAGAATGATTTATTTAATTAATAATGCTGACTTCATTACCTATTCTTCCAAACAAATAAAGCTTAACCCCCTTCTAATACTAAAACAAAAATTCTAGATGGATTAAATATTTAAATATGACAAATAAGACAAAAAAAATAAGAAAATTTAGGAGACTGTTGGGATAAGAGCAATCATTCTAAACAAAATAGACTCAGAAATCCTTTTTTAAAAAATGAAACATCTTTATGGTAGCAATGTGTCCATAAAAATATCAAATGACAAACTTCAGAATGGAAAAAATATGCAGCACAAATGACAGATAAACAGTCTCAAAGAACTAGCAATTGATAAGAAAAAAGACAAGTAACTCAGTTAGAGAAATTTGTATAAAAAAATCTAAGTAGGCAAATGGCAGAAAAAGAAAATCAAATGGCCAGTAAATATTAATGAGAGCATAAATCAGACATGCTACATTAATAGTCACGGAATATAAAAGAAAGGAAAAAGTGAGGTGCTATGTTTCAAAATCATCAATATCCTATACTAATGAGAATACAGAGAAATGGTAATATCACATATTACCAATAGACGTGTAGTGCCACATTTTTTGGAAGTTATCCAGGAATTGCTATAAAAATTTTGAAAAATATAGAGAGCACTTAAATCATTAATTCTATTTTGGAGATTCTATTCCAGATGAAGAATACATGTGCAGGTATGTTTGCTTATTTCAATAAGTTTCTAGTAATATAAAGCTGGAAACAGTTGAATAAATAGGTACATTGATGCTATGAATTTTTGTTATCTATGAAAAATAACTTGGATATGCATTTGTTGACCTAGAAAGATATCTGTGATTTCTAAGTAAAAAAAAATCTCAGGGTAATATGTTATAGACTAAGTCTTGGTGTGGTGTTATAGGATAAACACTGGACTGCTATCTGCAAAGTAAGCAGTTCAAACACACAAGTCTTGGAAGTCCTAAACATGGACACTATGAATCTGAACTGACTCAACAGCACTTAACAACAATAAGCCTCACTATGAAAAAACAATATGCATTAAAATATATGGAGAAATATACAGGCTAACATCACTGATTATCTCAAAGGGAACAGAAATAGAATTGGGGTGGTAGAAATGACATAAACTTTTCTTTCTGAAGTTTTGCATTGTTTCACCTATTATAATGAGCAATAACGTCTACAGTTTATATAAAAGCAATTAATAAAGATTAAAAAAAGGAATGGTCAGCAGTGTCAAATACTACAGATTAAGTAAATGAAAACCAAAGACATATCCACTAAGGGGTCTATAATGTTTATTGAAAGCCTTGTAGAAGCAGTTTTCAGAAATAGGACAGGAGAGAAGGCAAACTAAAACTCTTGGTTTAGAAGTAACTAAAGATGATGTTTGAGAAGTCAATAATCAGTTTAAATAAAAGAAACTGTTGCTAAAGAGTGGTTGGGGTGGGGACAAGCTCAAGAGTATAATATGGGTTTATAGCACTTTTGGATGGATCACTTGTATCCCCATAACTATACAATGTTCTGACATTGGTAGGTGTTATTATCAATATTAGTTCAGGCCTCAGTTCTATGTCTGTGACTTAGAATTTACACATCAACTATGAGGCTGGAAAGGAAAGTCATCCTGGCAAACTGGTGGTACCTTTTAAGAGACATGTTGGACTAATCTGGCTCCCGTTTTATGCATAAATAGGACAACATGTAGAGTCAGTCTACATGCTAAAGAAGGAGAGGAAAATAAAAAAGAAATGGTTGTTGTGTGCCAACATAGTGACCCTTATAGTGTTTCCAAGAGCAGCTGGTGGGTTTGAACTGCCAACCTTGTGTTCAACAGTCCACACTGCTTATCCTACAGCACCATACCAGGGCCCAGACTTGGTTATGCTAATTCACTACAGATTTGTCCCAAAGAGGTTTTCTCCAAGATAATAATACTCAAATAAGCTTCTACATGCTCAGAGATATGGCCTATCTTTCTTTTTATCCGAAATTAAGCAATGTAAATATATGAAAATAACCATCATAAAGACATTACAACATAACAAACATTCTTTGTTAACTGCAACAGAAAAGTATCAACAGATAGGAGAGAAATTCTTTTCAGATAAAACAAAAGTGATTTTTGAACTTCCTTTTAAAAAATTTTAAAGGTCTTCTTGTATCAAGTAATCAATAAAAGGTACACTATTTAGCACATTTTAAAATCAATACATAAAAATCTGTTTCCCTATTACTTGAGTTTATATTTTGTTACTATGTGTTTTTTTAAAATGCTCGGATTACCCTCAGAGTTATTAATGGAATTCATTATGTTCTAACTAGCTAATACAATTTCTTCTATTATAAGAATAACAAACGTCCCTTAAAATATGGGTTATATGATAAATTTTTTAATAAATTTCATGTTTTTCTCAATTTTTAGCTGTATCCTCATTGGTTCTCTGTCTTCTTTAATTCCTACCTCATCTATATAAGAATCCATCTCAAGTTAGGTTCAAGAAAATGGAGCTATGTGTGTCTTCACAAAATAAGTTTAACATCTGAACTAATTAATATGTTTGTATAGAGCTATGTAGTTATTATAAGTACATATTTATATAATAACCTATAAGCACTGGATTGCTAACAGAGGGTTGGTGGTTCATACCTTGGAAAACCTACACAGGTATATATGAGTTGAAACAGACTTGACGGCACTTAACAACAACAACAATATATATATTTAAGAATAAGATAAATGACAAAGTGTTTAAAGGAGAGAGGAGAAAGTTTTCTTAAGCTAGCAAAGAAGTAGAAATCACATGAATGAGAAAAAGATAAAAATATCAAAGAAATTATATCATAAAACAAAAATATAGTCAAAAGTCATGCCTATGGTATAAAATGAGTGATAGCTATCATTCCTAGTGAATTATGTCCAAAAAAAAATGAAGCCTCACTTAGTATGGGATCACCCAGTTCTTATCCATATCACTATATCCATTAATTCAGCAAAACCATATTAACTAAATCAAGTCACTTACGAATCTGAAACAATGCCTTCAGCTATTTCACAAACATGTACAAATAAGAGAGCAAACGTAAGAATCCATCTCAGGTTATGTCCAGGAAAATGGAGCCAAGTGTTGTGATGAATTTGTACTTTTGAGCTTTGGCTTCCCCATCCTTAAAAAGAGCAAAGATACAGGGGGAAAAATGGATTAATTATAATAACGAAAATAATATACATTACTATAAAGTTGTTGTTAAGTGTTGTAAAGTTGTTGTTAAGTGCTGTACAGTTGGTTCCAATTCATAGCAACTTTGCAGAGGGTTTCCAAAGAGTAGTTGAAGGATTTGAACTGCCGACTTCGTGGTTAGCAGCAATCCAGTGCTTATCCTACAGCATCACACGTAAGTTTTTCAGAGTTCCTAAAATGTTAGTGCTTCCTATAGTAGCAATCAATGTCTATCTTTGTTATGTTTGACAAATAACTACTTTAACTAGTTTTTTACAAGACTGCCTAAATGAGCTAACCAACACATTAACAGGTACTGATTATTGATCAGGAGTAACAACAACTCTGGGTGACAGTGTAATTATCTCAAGCTAATCAGAAACTTACTGACAAGTCTCTGTTTCATTCAAAAGGAAAATAAAGATAATAGTAAAGTCATTTGATGTCTAAAAACTTTTCAAAACATGATCCAAGCAAAGTCTACAATAATTTTTTTTTTTAAATGAGAAAAAGACGTTTGGTTACGAAATACAAGATTCAACGTTTAATCATATACACATTGTAAGCATAGTGGTTACAAGCTGGGCTATTAACCTTAAGGTCAGCAGTTCAAAAGTACTAGCTGTTCCGAGGGAGAAAAATAAGGCTTTCTGCTCCCATAAAGATTTAGAGTCTCAGAAATGCTATGCAGGGTCACTATGAGTCGGAAGTGACTCCATGGCACAGAACCAACCAACCATGACTGGACCAGCACTAGTCAACAAGTGATATTGATGTCTCTCTCAACACAAGTTAGAGTTTTGTTCATTGAAAATGAGCCTTTAAGAGGGCTTGAGAAAATTTTGGGTTTACTCAGTGGTGTTACTAGACTGTAGTAATTAATGCCACTCTATCCCTATCCTTAAGGAGCTCTGGTAGCGTAGTGGTTACGAATCGGGCTGTGAACCGCAAGGTCAGCAGTTTGAAACTACCAGCTGTTCCGCGGGAGAAAGATGAGGCTTTCTGCTCCCATAAAGATTTACAGCCTCGGTAACCCTGT
>NW_006408616.1:980628-982570 GCF_000296735.1 Chrysochloris asiatica
AGCTGGTAGTTTCGAACTGCTGACCTTCCGGTTCACAGCCCGATTCGTAACCACTATGCCACCAGAGCTCCTTGACCAGAACCCATAAGAGGTTCAAAAAGTATATGTTTTAAACTTGTGGGTATATTGAAACATATAAGCTGTATTTTTTGTTGTTTTTGTTGTTATAACTAACAGCATGGATCTTTTTATTAAAACAATAAGAAATTTCTGCTAAAACAGTATAAAAAATTTCAAAATCCATCATTTTTGTGTCACCCTGTGAGGTGTGTCGCTCCCACACCTCTATACGACACCATTAGATTCACTCCTATCCCATCACTGCAGAAGAGATTCACTTTACATTTCAGTAAAATTTAAGTTTCTTCTCAAAACTATAGCTAGGATAATACCAATTCACATGTAGTATGCAGGAATGAATTTCATATTCTATCGTCCCTTTCTTCTAATTTTGGGGGAGTTGTTGTTGTGTGATAGGAAGTCAGTTCCAATTCATAGCGAACTGGTGTAGGGTTTCCCAGAACAGCTGGTGGATTTGAACTGCTGGCCCAGTGCTATTCCTACAGCACCACATCAAGGCCCTTTGGCACAGTTTTTGTTTTGCTAGTGCCATTGAGTAGGTTCCAACATATATGCACCCTATATAGAGTGACTGAGAGATCTGAACTACCAGCATTGCAGTTAGCAGTCCAGTGCTTATCCTACAGCATCACACCAGGACTCCTTTTGGCGCAGAAAGTCCCATATACTTCAAGAATGAATGGGAGTTTGTGCTTAAAGCACTGTAGACAAACCTTTGTACAGACAAACAGGATTCCTGAAATATTCTCTGAGAAAAGATGCATGCTTCTTGTTGCTAAGTGCTGCTGAGTTGATTCCAACTCATAGCTACGCTATAAGGTTTCCAAGGAGCAACTGGTGAGTTTGAACTGCCGACTTTGAGGTTCAAATCAACCTTGTAGTTCAGTGTTTATTATATAGCATCACATCAGTTCTCCATTACTAAAAGACTGGTTATATTTAGCATATTCTTTTAAAACTTAGGAACCCTGGTGGCACAGTGGGTTAAACATTGTTGTTGGTAACTGAAAGGTTGGTGAATCAAACCTACCAGTTTCTCTGTTTGAGAAAGATGAGGCTGTTTGGTTTTGTAAAGATTTACAGCCTTGGAAACCCAATGAAGTAGTTATATTCTGTTCTATGCGGTCACTATGAATCGTAGTCTATTAGATAGCAGTGGGTTTGTTTTTTTGGCCTTACTACAACTTGTACTATAAATTCTTTTTTTTTATGTTTTATTGTGAATTATGTGATAGTTTAAATGAGTGAACATTAGCATTCATCCCACTGTATATTGTTTTATTGCCAGCCATGATTACAATCCCCTCTATGCATCATCAAAAACTAAAGGATATATATACTATACTATAAATTCTTATAGGCAAACGCTGGGTCTTTTAGGCAGTAATATAATTTTGCTTGCATCTGGTGCTTCTTTAAAATTTTAAGTATTTATGGATCCTAACCAACTCAAGTAACTACTGTTGTAAGTGAACAAACTGCATTTTTCTCCATGATTCGTCTTTGAAAATGTCACTTCCAATTCAACTCCATTCATCTACCCTTATTGTCAGTCTCTTTGCTGAGTGCTAGGATGAAATGATGAATGTTACAGTCTTTGCACCAAAGTTAACTGGTTGTGAAAAACTGAATTTATTAATGTAGAATTATAATGAAAAAATCACATATTCTATTTTGGCCTAAATTTATTGTCCTATAAATAGTACCACATGATCAAATTAGTGCTGCTACATATGGCTAATGTGGTCTCAATATTTTTAGTGTTTGCTCATTTCGTTAACCTGAATAACTAAGTACTAAGTGTACTCGCCTGTCAGTTTGTTGTACTGTGGTGGCTTGTGAGTTGCTGTGATTCTGGAAG
>NW_006408616.1:985235-997055 GCF_000296735.1 Chrysochloris asiatica
ACCTAACAACAACAACAAGAGTTGCAATAGCCTTTGTTTTTATATAATATGTTGTATCACCTTTGTTATCCTTGATCATTGTTAGAATAATGCTAACCACTTAGACAAATAGATATTTAATTAATAAAGACATGTAACAGTTTTAAATAATTTTCTAAGCCTTTCTTTAAAATAAGATTGTTAAATTATGCTAATTTTCTTAAGAAAATGCATCTGATATATTTTTATGGGCATAATCGTGCACTCATGCATGAGAATATTAAACATCAAATTCAAAATAGTGATTACCTCTTATGGAAGGATAGGAACAGAAAGCTCTTGTTGTTGTTAAGTGCTATTGAATTGGTTCTGACTCACAATGACCCTATGCACAATAGAACAAAACACTGCCTATACCTGTGCCATCCACACAATTGTTGTTAGGCTTAAGCCCACTGCTGCTGCCACTGAGCCATTCCATCTCATTGGGGGTCTTCCTCTTTTTCGTTGACCCTCCACTTTACCAAGCTTGATGTCCTTCTCCAGGGACTGGTCCCTCCTGATAATATGTCAAAATATGAGAGATGAAGTCTCGCCATTCTGGCTTCTAAGGAGAATTCTGACTGGACTTCTTCCAACATATATTTGTTTGTTCTTCTGGCGGCACATGGTACACTTTTATGTTCAGGGTCATATTTTGGTTCTCATGGACTTGTTTTAATTTTCTTCAGCTTCATCCTGAACTTGCATATGAGCAACTGATGATCTGCTCCACAGTCTGCCCCTGACCTTGTTTTGGCTGATGATACAGTTTTTCCACTGTCTTTTCCCACAGATGTAGTCAATTTGATGTCTATGTATTTCATCTGGTGAGGTCCATATGTATAGTCAGTCATCTTTTATGTTATTACATATTTTATGTTGTTTATGGTTTATGTTGTTAAAAAATTGCAATGAATAATACATTGGTCTTACAAAATTCTATCAGCTATCCAAGCATAATTTCTATCACCAAAACCATTATTTTCCAACTACTGATCCTTCATCTTTGTTTCCAACCTTTGCAGTCCAATCAGTGGTAATTATCAATAAATCTTACTGAATGTTTGATCAATTTCAGACTAAAGAATTTGGTAGAATTATTCTATTTCACCATCACTGGCTTTAGTGGTTGGTGAATAAATTTGAATAATAGTGGTATTAACAGTTTTCCTTATACGCATATGGATAATATCCTTTCACAGGCAGCATTATACTTCAAGATAGATCTTGAAATGTTCTTTTTGACGATGAATGTTATGCCATTCCTCTTCAAATTTTCATTGCCAGCATAATAAACCATACAATTGTCAGATTCAAAATGGCCATATAAGTTCATTTCAGCTCACTAATGCCTAGGACATTGATCTTTACGAGCTGCATTTTATTTCTGACAGCTTCTAATGTGGCTTAATGTGCCAGACTCCAAAGCTGTGTGAACTGCAAGGGCGGTGGTTAATCTCACCAGCTGCTCCTTGGAAACCCTATACAAGGTCGCTATGGGTTGGAACTGACTCAACAGCACTTAAAAACAACAGCAATTTTCCTAGATTCTTACTTCGTACATTCCAGGTTCCGATTATTAATAGATGTTTACAGATGTTTCTCCTCATCATGAGCTGTGCCTCACCAGTAAATGAAGGTCCCAAAAACTTTACTGAATTCACATCACCATGGTCAACTCTACTTTGAGGAGACATCTCTTTTCCAGTCATATTTTGAGTACCTTCTAGTCTGAGGGGCTCATCTTTCAGCACTATATCTGACAATATTCTGGTGCTAGTCATATTATTTCGATATTCAGTATTCTGGTGCTATCTGACAGTGTTTCAATGCTATTCATAAGGTTGTCAGTGGCTACACAGTCAGAGCAGTCTGCCTTTCCTCCATCCTAGTTCGTCTTAGTCTGGAAGCTCAGCTGAAACCTGTCCACCATGAGTCCTGTTGGTATTTAAAACACTGGTGGCATAGCTTCCAGCATCATAGCAACATGTAAGCCACCACAGTTTGACAAACTGACAGATGAATGGTGTCAAACTGAATGTAGGATGTGTCACATAAGAGTAATAGGATCAGGAAGTGACACAAAAATTCAACTGCATTCTTTTCTTTATATTCCTTAAGATGAATGGTGAGGTAATGGATGTTCATTATATTGTCCTTTATCACCTATCTATTAAAAGTATTTTATAATTAGAAATAGAAATGCATATGTCTACTTTGGTTGGTTTGTATGATAATTGGTCTGAATCATTTAATTTTATACATACATAAGCTGTGAAATTACACAGAAAATTCTATTACTACCTCTCCCAAATTATTTACACAGACACCCTCTTATTGCAAGATATCACATTTCGCATTCTTCAAGTCCCCAAACTGGTCGCTCGCTATGAAATATTTCCACCAACCACAGGAAGAGTTACTTGTACTAGCAGGAAATAGCCCAGGATAAATTTTGTCTGCATTTATAAGAGGGCTTACAGTGTGGTAGAGTAATTTCTCTGACTTGACAGATCTGTTTCTCTGGACTATTCCTTGAAGGTGTGTATGTATTCTAACCCATTTTCTATTTCCTTCACCTACCACAAAGCAAGTGCTCAATGCATGATTTAGATCTATCTCAAATAATTATCTTTGCCCTCTGTTTTTAAAACTGCTGCTGCTAACTGAAGAGAATTTCTAAGCAGATTGTGTCCTCTGTATAACCTATAGACTATCATATGACAACAATATAAGTTGTTAGAAAGCACAAAATATTTGCTGGTTCTCTTCTCACAGATTTACATATCTGTTTTCATAAATCAACACTATGCCAAATCTCAATTATTAATAAGACAAAAATTTAAATTACTTACCAATAAATAATATTGGGAAGGTGATAAACAACAGGAAGACATGAGGTACCAGATTGAGTGCATCCACAAAGCAGGAATTTTGTAATACACCACCATAGATATTATATGAAGAACTATTGTTACCACAAAATGAAAGACTCATCTCTTCTTATATGGTGTTCTCTGAAAAATAAAGGAAGAGCCTTTTATCACTGTATTCTTTCATAAAATTATAGCATATATTAGCACTCCTTTTTTTTTTTAATTGACAAAAAAGGCAAATCTATGCCAAAGTAATTTAAGAGCATCTTATAAGGGACTTATACTTCCTATAAGTCTCTTTTTCATAATGTTTTTTCCCAAGAAAAATATTTTAACTTTAAAAATGTAAAATAATGAATACCTATGCATAGTCATTCCTAAAAGGAGCAGTTGGCAAAAATGATTTGAAAGAACAAAAGTGGTGACATATCGTGGAAAGAGAAGACATGGAAATTAACTATTGAAAAGTCAAAATTGTATAATATAAAATCCTTTTCTATGTTCACTCATTGAAGATGTACTAACAAAACAACTTTGGTGGTGGTAATGTGTTGTGGAGTCAGTTCCCACGTAGAGCAACCCTGTGTAGGATGTCTGAGGCTGTAAATCTTTATGGGAGCAAAAAGTTTCATCTTTCTCCCATGGAGCAGCTAGTAGATTTGAACTGTTAACTTTGTGGGTTAGCACCCCAGCTCATAATCCACTAAGCTACCAGAGCTCTTTAAAATAACTTCATTGTTGCTGTTAAATGCCGTCGCATCATTTCTGACTCATGGCCATCCTGCACAGGGTTTCAGGGGTGCGACTAGTGAGTTTGAACCACCAATCTTGAGGTTCAAACCAACCTTATGGTCTATTCTACAGTGACATACCAGAACCCAAAAAATAACAACTTTACTAGATGCAATTTATGAAATTATGTTAGTTGCTGGAAATTTTAATACACAGAGACCAGCATAATTGCAACTGGTCTTTATCTGAATGTACTAAAGACGATTTTTAAAACTAAGTGCTATGAACAAATTAAATACAGCTTAAGGGGCAAGTTAATGGAACTACTCAGGTCACATAAGAGAATATTCTGATATGAAATGTACTCCACTCATATTTTTAATTAAAAGATGTCTCTTTTTTATTAAAAGTTATTTTGATAATACCCCATTTAAAAATTTTCTACATATACAATACAATATTGACTGTAGGTTTAAAGTTTTGCTGCTATTTTCACTATCCTTTTCCTGAATTTTCCACCAACATTATCTTAAACTCACTGCCCCCTAAACTTCTCATCCAACCTTTCAAGTTGCCACTGCCAATTTGAGCTACACAGATGATTCCTTGAAAGAGCACAATGTTCAAAGCGCTGACCTACTTTGTTAATTAAGCTATTTTTTTGGTTCAAAGAAGACTTCAAGAGATAGTTTTGGTTTAAAACTTAAAGATTATCTTGAGTCATTGGTTTCAATAGTTCCTCAATGGTATCAGAAAGTATTAATTCCATTAAGAATTTAAGTCTGTGCACATGTTCCCCATTTTGATCAGGATTCTGCTATAGAACCTTTGATTAAAACCTATAGAAGGATGGCTTTGACTGAAGCAGAAGGGTTTAGAGAGGCATCAGAGGACAAAATGATGCATGTTTTGAAGGCCTTTGGTGGGTTACTGGCTTCTACTGTTACTGAAATGAGGAGGCCCTGAAAGGCTTTCAGCATAGGAGTGACTAGTTAAACTTACATTTTATATGGATTCCTCATTGGTATGCTAAAACAGAACCAGTGTCCGCTCCATCAAAATAACCTACTGCCTTCAAGGTGATTCCCACCCTATTGGAAAGTGAAGAACTGCTCCTTAAGGTTTCTGAGTTTGTAAATCTTTATAGAATTAGATGTCTTCATCTTTCTCCTGAAGAGAGCCTAATGGGTTTGAACTACCAACCTTTTGGTTCACAGCCCAGCACTTAACATACTGTGACACCAATGCTACTTCTCTATCAAAATACTTCTGTGACATTCCAGCAAGAGTTTTAACTTTCTGAAAAGTTCTTTTATAATAATGCTTTGGTGTTTTGTTAGGTGCCATAGAGTCGATCCCAATCCATAGCAACCCTGTATAGGGTTTCTAAAGAGCAGCTAGTTGGTTTGAACTACCTAACTTTCAGTCAGCAGCCCAGTGCTTATCCTAAAGTGCCATACCAGGATTGATAATAATGCTTATTATTTATTTTAAAAGGAGACATGGTTGCACATTGGTTAAGCACTCAGCTGCTAACCAAAATGTCAGCAGCTAAAACTCATCTGTTACCCCCTAAGAGAAAAATGTGGCAGTCTGCTTTCAATAAGATTATAGCCTTGAAAGCCCTACGGGGCAGCCCTACTCTATCCTATGGGTTTGCTTTGAGTAGGCATAAACCTGACACCACACAACAACAATCATTTATTTGTTGTGTTAAGAACAGTCGAGTCGGTTCTGACTCATAGTGACCCTGCATAGGGTTTCGGAGGAGCAGATGTTGAGTTTGAACTCCTGACCTTGTGGTTAGCAGTCCAGTGCTTATTCCACAGTGCCACACTAGGACTCTACCTGCTAAATTCTGGGTACTGTGTGTACATTACCTTACATTCTTAGAACCACCAAGCAAGATGAATAGTGTAATTCCTGTTTTTACAGAGAAGGATACTAAGGTTCAAGTAGCTTCAGTAACTTGCCACCCAGTAGACAAACCAGGATCTATGCCCACATGTGTCTTACTATACACTATGTTCTCTTAACTGGACCACACCACCTCTGACTGATACTTTTAAAGAAAATATATTATCTACTCTTATTAAAATAAGCACAGTTCAAGATTTTAATCTCACTAGACTTTGTCTTTTCTCTATTTATTTCACACTGGATTCTGAGTTAGATTATTAGAAGTTGGCAAAGGTTTGATTAGTTAGCATAGTACCTTTTCTCTCTGCCCTTTCATCAATAACTGACTTAACAATAGTCACGGACAATATTTTTTCCTAGAAGAAAACAGCAACAAAGAGTGTTACACAGAGAAGATTGGTAATAGTAGGCAAACTATTGGAGGAAATGAATTTTAAATGAAAGTTAAATAAAAGATTGCATGAATAGAACTCATTAGAAAATCTGTGTATCTATAATCAAATGTTGAATCTCTCTTATATATTATTTCTGATAAACCCTTTTATTAGTAAACCATTATGCTTTCTAGTTAAGATCCTGTCTCATCTATAAAAAAAAAAATTGTTTTAGTTAAAAAAAGAAAACCTCAAGATGAGGTTATATATTTAGTAACTCCTTACAAACTATAGGATCCCTGGTGGTGCGCTGGATTGAATGTTGGGTTCCTGACCACAAAGTTGGTGTTCAAATCCATCATCCACTCCACCACAGGAGAAAGATGAGGCTGTCTATTCCCATAAAGATGTACAGTGTCAGAAATCCTAAGGACCAATTCTATCCTGTCCTATAGAGTTGCAATGAGTCAGAATTGACTTGATGGCAGTGAGTTTGGTTTTGGATTAAGATGAAGATTCTAAAAGGCATAGATGAATCAGAAAATATTTCAGATTTAAAAACAACAACCAAACAAAACAGTAAAATTGAAAGACCAAAAAGGAAGAGCTGGCAGAGGAGCTCATCTTTTGGACCTGGGGTTCTATGCTGAGAACCTCCTAGACCCAGAGGAAGATTAATGCCAAAGCACATGGATCTCTGAGGATACCAGGCCCATAGAGACAAGGGAGACAAGGATTTCCCCCTGAACTGATAAAGAATGAAAGCCTTCCCCTAGAGGTGGACCCTGAATTTGACTTCTAGTCTCCTAAATAATGAGAATAAATTTCTGTCTACAAAAGAAAAAAAAAAAAATTCACAGTAAAATGGAAGTTATTAATTAATATATGCATATTACATGTATTTTTAGTAAAGATGAGAAAAAAACAGAAACTGAAAAACAATAGCTAGTAACAGAATGTTTCATACTATTTTTATTTAATAAAAATGATAGAGAAAATTTAAATCCACTCTTTAAAAACCATGTATAAACCGTATGAATCAGACAATAGTTTTTACTTTATTTACTTGTATAGTGTTATACAAAATTATAACATTAGAACTGGCAAGATTTCTAAATGTTGATATTTAACCACTGAGCCAAATAATAAGGAACATTGTAACTTTGCATAATACATTCTCCATTACCTACAAGTATTACCTGCCTAGTTTTTAAACCACACCTAAAAACTAACAATAAAGTAGCCTTAAATAAATATTCTGTATTTGTAGAAAGAAAGTACCAGAGAAGTAAAACAATTGGAAAGTTTAGGAACATTTTCAGTTATATACCATATGTCGGGTATTCTAGACCATTAATTAACTAATTATGAAACTAATTATTGGATGTTGACTATGTGCTTAGGCACTGTCAATCCATTAGTGCACAAATGGAAAATCAGAATTAAAATGTAATATTTTTCAATTAATTTCTTGAAAAAATATATATATACGTATATGGAAACAATCATGATATAATCACACTAAAATAACTATTTCAAAGTTTTAGATAGATTCCTTTTCATCTCCCATAATCTCTAAATTCACAGGCTCCCAACTTGTCTGCTTCCTCTCATCACATATTCCCTTTTTGCTTTTCCTTCTGCCTTCTTCCATCCTCTTCCCCTTAACCCTTACCCTCCTTCTCCAACATCAAGTGCATATGTGACCCATTCCAACACCTACCCTACATTGTACCCTACATGCATAAAAAGACAGGTGTGAATTTAATATGTATGTGTTGACAATTACAGTATTTTTGCTTATCAAGGTCTTTTATTAAATTGGGATTTCTAACTAATTCTTAAATTGCCAATTGCCATTCAATGTTTTCCTCCCACAGCCCGTGGTAAACTAATAATTGGGGGAGGAACGAGGAACCGGTATAAAGTGCTGCTGCTGCTGGCTAAACTCTAACACCTGGCATCCTTTGGACACACCCCTTCTGAAACTTACTAGGTCAAAAGCCCACAGAGACCCAGACAAGAAGGCAGAGGGAGAGGCCAGGTGAAAAGACAGGACTTTTTCTTCCTGAGAAGCATAAGCCCTCAGAAAGGCATTCAGGACAGGGTTGGAGAACTTGACTAAATGAGCAAAGATAAAAGTGAAACTTTTTGATTATAGAAGTCATCTATAGAGCACAAAATCAAACAAAATTACACTGATGTGATGATCAGGTTTATAATCTCATAGCAAGAATGCTAACCTAATATTCTTATTTCGTAAAAGTATTTATGAAGTTCCACACCCTTAAGAATTACAAATTTTGGATTCAGTTGATGAATATAATAACTGACCTCTCAGCTCTCTTGGCTCCTCCATAAGAAACCTTAATTCTAAAACTGTGGTAAAAGTGTTATAAGGTTCATCATTTATTTGTGTTAGTCCCCTTTGGCAGTAGGCTGTTAATAAAGCAAGTGAAAAAGTAGCATTCTTTCACCCAGCAGACAGTGACATTTCTGACATGTTAGGAATTCAAGAGACTCTTAAAATACTTGGGAACACCTGAAGAAAACATGCTGTGGGCAATACGAAAGTCTTCCTTCTTGCATGTGAAATAATTCTTTACTTATTCAGAAATTAACCAAATTCATGTTATGAGAGAGAACCCCGACATTATGAAGAATTTACTTAGTGCTTTATCAGTATCTAAGGAATTTTTAATTTAAGACCACTTCTAAGCATGATTGCTTTAATACGTCTGGTGTATGGTTCATAAAACATGAACTAGCAGATATCTATCATCCATCCATTTATCCATTCATCCATCCATCTGTAACAGAGCCACATATGAAAATTATTCATAAAAAATGACCACTGACTTAGATTTACTGCAAACTTGAACCCACCCATTTATTCTTTAGTGGCTGTGAAATTCTATGCACACCAAAGGAAATGCTGGAACGACACTGCAATGGATTTTTTTCTTTTAATCTCTAAATAAAGAAATAAAAGAATAAATACCTTGGGAAATCACTTGATGCTGGTTCACACCCCTAGGCATGTACTTTGTTAACTTCAAAACACCGGCTTCCTACAATGTTTTAAGATGTAAATTTGAAACCCAGAACTCCTGAAAAGCAAAGTGTTACAAAAATTAAGCACACAGAAAGCGACTTCATGAGCAATACAGGAAATATCTGAGAAAATAATAATAACTCGTTTTCTGTTTCCAGTTGGTTTGCGTAGGAGCCGGCAGTTTATAAGACTAGAAACCTGATCCTCTCTTCGGTCTGGGGCCCGGTCCCTTAATTCTAGAAATAGCAGTGTTCGAAGACGAAGCACAGAGTGTGCAGCGGCGCCTTTAGGTTGCCGGGATTTTAGATCACTACCTACAGTTTACGATTATTTCTACTTTAATGATATTAATGTAAAAGGCACAGACTCACTTACTCCGAAGGTAGTTTTCCTTCCCTAGCCGAAGCACGCTGGGCGCCGGACAGATTATTTTTAGGGTGGTGGGAGATCAGCTGCTGCCTCCTATCGAGTTTCTAAATTGCACAAACTGCGCTCCGGCTGGGGCGGACGCGGCGAGTCTAACAGAGGCAGGAAACTGGGCAGAAGCCCCGCGCACAACGCCTGGGACTGGAGACCCTCCCCACCCCCGCTCGACCCGGCTTTCCGTAACCGAGTGGTGAACTCCAGGAGCGCGAGGCAAAGTTGACAAACCCAAAAATGTGCGGCCTCCAAACTTCATTAGACTCTTGACACTTGCATTGAGTCAATGATTCATCAGAGTCGGATTTTCAAGGTCAAAACACGCAAGGTACTCAATTGTGTGAATACATTTCCCCCCATATTTTGTATGCAACCTTTTATTAGCCACATAAGGAATCAGATTGGGGGGGTGGGGTGGGATTTGTTGTTTTGTTTTGTTTTGTTTTCCCTTGTCTGACTGGAAAAATAAAGGATTCGTTCTGGGGAGAAGAACCCTCTGTAGGGCTGAATTCCTGAGTGCGAACGTGTCCACAAGCCCGATATCCACTTCCCTCCTCCAGAGTCTCCAGATACGTGGGTACTGCTTCCAATTCGCAGCGCTACCGAAAGGCGACTCTTATCCCTTACCCAACTCCCCGAAAAAGAGACTTTGGTCCCACGGGGGCTTTATAAACTGTTCCCTCTCTTCAGGCTCCCCGCCTGAGAAGTAACTCTCCAAGGATATCATATTTAAAATACGTTCACCTCACCCTAATGTCCCCCGGTTCGCAAGCAGTAACTTTTGGCCTCGAAATCCAGGAAACCTTTTTAATTAGCTCTCCAGTTTTCTCAGGGACTAGTTGGGTCAGCTTGAAAGTATTGTAATTTTCAGCAACTGTCCTAGCCTAATTAAGGATGGCCAGACAGGAGTGCTTAGTGCTGCAGGGCTCGGGTCGGGCCCCCGTGGGGGCACCGTTCCAGGACACGGGCAGCTGGAGCTGGTCCCGGGACCAGAACCCTGCTCTTCAATGGACAGACGATTGCGCGTGAAGGTGGGAAAAGCTGCTTCCCGGCCTTGCGGACTCCATTCTCTGAGCGCAGAAGAGTTTCTCCATCCGCGCCTCACTTTCGGGAAGGTCGCTGGGTTCTTGGAGCAGTGACCAGTCTGGACTAGGGGGCACCAACCTACATCCTCTCGGGTGGGGAGGGTCTGCACTGTCACGTGGTGTGGGAACCCGGAAGGTTCTTTAGGCAAGGATTTGGCCGGCCTTCCAGAACTGGACAATGTCAAGCTCCTGCTGTTCGCAGCGACGCAGACGCAGGGAGAAAGGAGCAGCTTTAGCAGTGGGTAGCTCCGGGCTTGGGACCAGAGACCAGATGAATAACCGCCAGGAGGGCCAAAGGCTTCCCGGGACGTTTGGGGGAGAGCACTGAAAGAGGGGAATGAAAATAAGCCCCAAATAGAAACCTTTATTTGACTGCAGAAAATAAAGTTAATGTAAAAAATATTTTTCATAATCCTAAGGTCCCACCACTTATCTCAGTCTGTCTCACTGTGGTGGCGTACGTCTTGCTGTAATGCTGGAAACTATGCCAATGGTATTTTGAATACCATGATTTAACAACAACATGATAAAAAGCCGTGCTTACTACTGAAAACTTTTTGTGGTAGTTAAACAAAAACAGGAGAAAATTGCAGTATTAAATGTGGACGTTGTTTAATTTCAATACATGAAATTCTGCTGTGTTACTAATCGTTAGCTCAATGTCTTTGCTTAATTCATTATTGCCTCAGTTTAGTCATCTCTTCAATGGGATAAATTAAAGAATATGCTACAGAGAGTTGATGTGGCGATAAATGAGATAGTACAGTACCTGTGGAGTGCTGAGAAAATGTCAGACCAACAGCAAATCCTGTGCATATTTATACTGTTGACAAACATCATAATTTGTCACTTCATAATTTCAAACGACTTCCTGATTGCATTATAGATCTTCATAGTTATTATTTAAATAGTGGTGGTGTGCCATAGAGTCGGTTCCGACTCATAGCAACCCTATATAGGGTTTCCAAGGCCGTACCTCTTTATGCGAGCAGCCTCATCTTTCTTCCGCAGAACTGCTGATAGTGTCGAACTGCTAACCATTGAGGTTAGCAGCCTGATTAGTAACCACTACGCTATCAGAGCTCCTAATGGCTGCATAATGTTTCACTGTGTCGCTACGTTTACTTTTTTAAAAAGTTTTATTAACTTCCTGAATATGAGATGATCTATTTAAACCAAACGTGTTTTATATATTCTTATTTTAAAAGAAAACGCAATTTTTGTAATATGACAGGTAACATGTAGTTCTCTGTTACTGACACTCATTTTTTTCCCAGTGTTCACTCATCTTTGTATTTATTGTTTGTTGGCATTCAGTCAATTTGTCTTAAAGAAGT
>NW_006408616.1:997205-1001450 GCF_000296735.1 Chrysochloris asiatica
GTAAAGATTTACACCCTCGGAAACAGGGTCGCTATGGGTCGGACCCGGCTCGACAGCACTTAACAACAACAACAACATTATGTATGTAATAAAATATACATGAACTATTTCCCAGTTTTTCAATAAAAATAGTGCTGCTGCCTTTTAAAAAAACAAAACATTTGTTGTATACATCCTTTAAACATTTATTAGAGCATAAACTATATGCTAGCTCAGTCTTGTGTCAGACACAGAAGTCAGTAATGAGTCAGATTTTCAAGGTCTCAGGTTTTATAGCCCTTCCTTATAAGGGAAAGCTTATGTATATGAAATTTTTGCTTTACATTTTCACAATTTGCTTTATTATATTATATTTGCTTTGTATTTTCACAATTATATTTTCTGCTTTATCTTTTCACAATTTATCCCAATGTTTTCAAGGGATAAATACTAGCTTTTATGTTTATTTGCATAAATATTTTTTTTTAATTTTGATTCCAGAATTTGTTTCAACATATACAATGAAATAAAAATCTAACTTAATATTTTTGTTGCAATTTATTGATTAATCTTTTTTGGTATTGCTCTATTTTATAAGACCCTCTTTATCATGGACATCTAAGTATCTCATAATAGCATCTGTTTATGGGCTACCTAATTTTGTTCAATTCATCTATTTTTAAAAACATTTTTCCTATTCTATTGTTATAATCAGACTAATTTGATTGTCAATATTTTAAACGTATTTTAATCCTGGTAGTGCTAGTCACAATTACTCTCTTCAAAATTTTCTCAGCTACTTTGTTTTGGGAATTTTATTGTAATTTCATTAAATCTGGTGGTGGTTATGTACCGTGGTGTCAGTTCCAACTCACAGTGACCCTGTATAGGGTTTCCAAGGCTGTAAATCTTTATGGGAGTAGAAAGCCCCATTTTTCTCCCATGGAATGGCTGGTAGTTTTGAACTGCTGACCTTGAGGTTAGCAGGCCTACTTGCAACCATTACACTACCAGAGCTCCTTAACCTTTAACATATCCCACCTTGAACATACCCCCCCTGAATTTAGAAATCAACAGATTTGAGGCATTAGACACTAAAGACTGAAGAACAGAAGAGTTGTGGGATGACATGAAGCGCATCATACAAGAAGAAAGCAAAGGTCATTAAGAAGACAAGGAAGAAGGAAAAAAACAAAATGGACATCAGAAGAGACTCTGAAATTTGCTCTCCAGTGTAGAGATGCTAAAGTCAATGGTAGAAGTAAGGAGGTAAAAAACCTTAACAGAAATTTCAAAGAGCAGTTCAAGAAGAAAAAGTCAAAAGGGAAGACTACACTCAGCATTTCTCAAGCTGAAAGAACTGAAGAAAAAATTCACATCTTGACTTGCAATATTTAAAGAATTCTATGGGCAAGATATTGAATGATGCACAAAATATCAAAGGAAGATGGAAGGAATACAAAGCAACTGTCCCAAAAAAGAAATGTTCCACGTTCAACCATTTCAAGAGCCAATTGAAGGAAGAAATCCAAGGTGCACCTAAAGCATTGGCAAAGAATAAAGCTCTGGGAATTGCTGGAATACAAATTGAAATCTTTTAACAAGCTGATGTAGCACTGGAAGCACTTACTCATCTATACCAAGAATTTGGAAGACAACTACCTGGTCAACCGATCAGAAGAGATCCATATTTGTGCCCATTCCAAAGAGAGGTGACCCACTGGACAACATAATTAATATTACATGCAAGTAAAATTTTGCTGCAGATAACTCAAAACAGTTGCAACAGTACATTGACATTGAACTTCCAGAGGTTGAATTCAGATGAGAACTTGAAACAAGGCATACCATTGCCAACATCAGTTGGATCTTTGCTGAAAGCAAAGAATACCAGAAAGATGTTTATCTGTGCTTTAATGACTATGCAAAGGCTTGTCATGAAGAACCTACACATAGACAAAAGGCAGTTGTTCAAACAGAACAAGAGGATATTGAATGGTTTAAAATTAGGAAAGGTAATCATCAGGGTTGTCTTCTTACCCCATATTTATTCAATCTATATTTAGCAAATAATCTGAGAAGCTGGATTTTATGAAGAACGTGGCATCAGGATTGGAGGAAGAGTCTTTAACAACCTGCGATAGACAAATGATACTACCTTGCTTGCTGAGAGCCACAAGAACTTAAAATATTTACCAATGAAGATCAAAGACTGTAGCCTTAGCTATGGGTTACACCTCAATGTAAAGATAAAAAATCCTCACCACTAAACCAATAAATAACATCACAATCAATGGAGAAAAGATTGAAGTTGTCAAAGACTTCGTTTTGCTCAGATCAACCATCAACACTCATGGAAGCAGCAGTCTCCATGAAATCAAGCAACATATTACATTAGGCAGATCTACTGTACAAGACCTCTTTAAAGTGTTCAAGAGTAAAGATGTCAGTTTGAGGACTGAGGTACCCCTGACCCACGCCAAGGTCTTTTAAATTGCCTCATTTGCATGTAAAAGGCAGATAGTGAATAAGGAAGACTATAGAAGAATTGATGCATTTGAGTTATGGTATTGGAGGATAATGTTAAAAGTTCCATGGAGTGCCAAAAGAACAAATACAACTGTGTTCGAAGAAGTACAGTAAGAATGCTCCTTAGAAGCCAGAATTGCCAGACTTCATGTCATACTTTGAACATATTATCAGGATGAACCAGTCTCTGGAGAAAGACATCATGCTGTAAAATAGAGAGGGTCAGCAAAAAAGAGGAAAACCCCCAACAAGATATTGCCACAGTGGCAGCAGCAATGGACTCAAGCATAGCAACAATTGTGAGATTGGTGCAGGACCGTGCAGTGTTTCATTGTGTTGTGCATAAGATCACTATGAGTAGGTACCAACTCGATAGCACCTAAGAACAACAACAAAGATTTAGTCTTGGAAATCCTATAGAGCATTTCTACTCTGTCTTTTAGGGTTGCTATAAGTCACAGTCAACTGAATGGTAGTGGGTTTGGTTTTTTGCTTTAACGAGCTTTCTTAATTTCAGTGTTTTGTCACTCATATTACATTGACTTGCCAGAAAATATGACTATCTATGTTGTTGTTGTTAAGTGCTGTCGAGTCGGTTCTGACCCATAGCAACCCTGTATAGGGTTTCTGAGGAGCACCTGGTAAGCTTGAACTGCCGACCTTGCAGTTCAAACGGCTTTGCATTCTGACGCATTAGCCCATGGTGCCACACCATAACTCCATAAATAGTACTATATTTGATTGTCCCTTTCAAATATTTACAGCTTAAATGTATTTTATGTTTTATTTTATCAACTATAAGTGCCAAACACTGTTAAGCAATTTAAAAATATCCTTGATTTCACCATCTGTAATATATTTTTTAAATCATCATATGTAATTATTTTTTAACCAACTTCATTGAAGTACAATTTTCACAAACTAAAAAGCATCTGTTTTATATGTAAAGTTCAAAAAATGTTGGCATAAAACACCCACATAATAATGACCCTCAAAAGATGCAGAATATTTCTGTCTTCCAGAGAGTTCCGTAGAGCCCTAGTTAAATTCTCCATCGTCCATCCAGGAACCACTGCTCTGAGGTGTATCACTACAGATTAGTTTTCTTTAGAATGTCATATGAAAAAAGTAAATCATAAAATACATACTCTTTTTTTATTTGCCTTCTTTGATAATAGATACTATTTTTGAGATTCATCCATGTTGTGGCATATATTAATAATACACCGTGTGTGTGTGCTAGAATAATTCCATTGTAAATATGCTATAATTTGATCATTCACTCAACTAGTGATACGTTGTTGTGTGCTATCAAGTTTGTTTAGACTCCAAGAGACCCTGTTTGGGATTTCCTGGAGTGGCTGGTGGGTTTAAACTGCTGGCCTTGCAGTTATCAATCCAGTCCTTATCCCAGAGATATAACTCAAGTATTCACAGTCTTTAGCAATGATGAATAAAGTTCTAATAGTTCTGTAAATGTATCTTTTCTTTTCTCTTTAATAAATGCCAAGGATAGGAGAGTTGCATTGTTTTTTACATATTTAACATTTTTGAAATTACAAAATGTTCTCCATTTTGAACCATTTTATATGCCTCCTGAAAAGTATGAGAATTTCAGTGGCTTCACAGTTTTGCCAGGAGCTCTGGTAGTGTAGTGGTTACGAATTGGGCTGTGAACTGCAAAGTCAGTAGTTTGAGACTACCAGCTGTTCTGCGGGAGAAAGATGAGGCTTTCTG
>NW_006408616.1:1001826-1010139 GCF_000296735.1 Chrysochloris asiatica
ATTATTATTTTTAAGTAGAAAGTTTCTCTGGCTCATAGCAAAAGAATTGGTAGAGATTTGAAGAGTAAAATGGATTTGAAGTAAGGGAAGTTCTATGATGCTGATATAAAGAGGGCCCCTGGACAAGGACCTGAAAGTAGCTTCTAAAAGCTGAGAACAATAATGGCCAACAGACAGGAAGAAAGCTGGGACTTCATTCCTACAACCTCAGAACATTGAGTTCTTCCAACAATCTAAATACGCTTGTTAATAGATTCTTCCTCACAGTTTTCAGACACGAGACCAACCTAGCTGACAATTTAATTTTGACTTGTAGAACACTTAGCAGAGCAGCCAATCAAGTGAAATAGTAACTAGCAGTCTTTTTAAGCCACTAAGTTTGTGGAAATTTGTTCATGCTATCACAAGTTCTAGTCATGCATTCTGCTGCTGTTATGTGCAGTCGCGTGGCCCCGACTCATAGAGATCGTATAAACGACTTCTGGGGTTGTAAAAAAAGCTTTATAGGAGCAGAAAGTCTCATCTTTCTCCAGAGAAGTAACTAGTAGATTCAAACTGCTAACCATATGCCCCCTCAACTCCTCAATCATAGTTTCTAGAAACCTCAGAATAAACTCTTTAGCACCATATTTATATTGATCATGAACTCCTGTCAGATTTATCTCATAGGCTATAACTTATTACTCTCCTCACCTACACATTCCCATTTCTACTGCCTTAACTCATGCTCTCATTGTCTATTGCTGAGGCTATTTGATATCTCCTAACTGGTAGTTCAAGGAGCTCTGGTAGTGTAGTGGTTACGAATCTGGCTGTGAACCACAAGTTCAGCAGTTCGAAACTACCAGCGGTTCCGCGGGAGAAAGATGAGGCTTTCTGCTCTCGTAAAGATTTACAGCCTCACCTGTACAGGGTCACTATGAGTTGGAACAGACTCCACTGCACATAACAACAACAACAACTGGTAGTTTGGGAGTCCTGGTATGGCACTGTGAGTTAATGCACTGGAGTGCAAGGTTGATTTGAACCTCAAAGTCGGCAGTTCAAGCTCACCAGCCACTCCTTGGAAACCCTATATGGAGTCGCTATGGGTCAGAACTGACTCAGTGGCACTTAATAACAACAACAACTGGTAGTCAGGAGTTTTAGTAGTGTAGTGGTTACGAGTTAGGCTGCTAACCTCAAAGTCAGAGTTTGAAACTACCAGCCTCTTCGTGGGCAAAAGATAAGACTTTCTGCTCCCAGAAAGTCAGAACCAACTCCAGGGTGCACAACTGTAATTCTGTGACTGAAATGTCCTCTGCAGCCATTCTTCCACAAGACTTCCAGGCTTATTTTTGTAAACACAAATGACCTGCCATATACCTGCCAAGATGTTTGTTAAAAAAGCAAATTCCTGGACCCAACTCAGCTCTGACCTCCTGAGTGAGGAGAAGGGGCCCTCTGATCAACAATGACTATGGTTTCACAAGTGTCCCAGGTGAGTCTTCTTGTTGCTAGTTGTAGCTGAGTCAGCTCTAACTCATAGCAACCTTATTCACAGCAGAATGAAATGTTTCACAGTCCTGCACCATCTTCAGGATGGTTAGTATATTTGAGTCCATTGCTGTGGTTGTACCAGTTCATCACACGGAGAGTTTTCCTCATGTTTGCTTTGGTTACAAATCAGGCTGTGAACCTTAAGGTCAGCAATTCGAAACTACCAGCTATTCCACTGGACAAAGATGAGGCTTTTTGCTCCCGTAAAGATTTACAGCCTCGGAAACCCTGTACAGGGTCGCTATGAGTTGGAACTGACTCCACGGTACATAACAACAACAACAACAACAATGTCCTTTTCTAGCAATTAGAATTGCTAGAAAATGATACATCCAAAGTAAGTGAGCCAAAGTCTTGCCATTCTCACTTCCAAATAGAATTCTGGTTTTATTTCTTCTAAGATTGATCTGTTGGTTCTTTTGGCAGTCCATAAAATATTTAATGCTGTTGTTGCTGTTGTTAAGTGCCGTCGAGTCAGTTCCAACCCATAGAGACCCTGTATAGGGTTCTGAGGAGTAGACTGGTAAGCTTGAACTGCTGACCTTGCAGTTCAAATGGCTTTGCAGTTTGGCGCATTAGCCCACAGTGCCACACCAGTACTCAAATTGGTTCTGAATCAAAGCAACTCCGTACAGGGTTTCTGAAGGTGTGTATCTTTACGAAAAAAGAAAGCCTCATCTTTCTCTTGGTAGCAACTGGTGGACTGGAACTGCTGACCTTGAAGTTAACAGTTCAGTGCTTATCCAACAGAATTAAAATGTTCCCAGTATATTCAATATTCTTTATGAACGTATCAATTCTTCTGTCTTCCTTTTTCATTATCATATTTTTACATTCATCTGTGATAATTGAAAAGATTGTGGCTTGGGTCAAGCACACTTTAGTCATCAAAACACTATCTTTGCTTTGTATAACTTTAAAGAGGTGTTTTACAGATTTTTTTTCCAATGCAATACCTCATTATTTTCTTGACCGCTGCTTCCTAGCATAGTGGATAACGACTTGAGCTGTTAACCATAGGACAACAGTTCAAATCTACCAGCTGCTCCATGAAAGAAAGAT
Source organism: Chrysochloris asiatica (assembly GCF_000296735.1). NCBI lineage: Eukaryota > Metazoa > Chordata > Mammalia > Afrosoricida > Chrysochloridae > Chrysochloris > Chrysochloris asiatica. The sequence goes on from NW_006408616.1 coordinate 1,004,428, forward strand.
GAGGCTCTCTGCTCTCTTAAAGATTTACAGCCATAGAAACCCTATGCTGGATTGCTATGAGTCGGAACCAACTCCACGGCACATAAACACCAACCACTTCCATGTATATTGATCATTGATCTAAGAGGAGGAGGTGTGCCATGAAGTCAGTTCCAAGTCATAGTGACCCTGCATAGAGTTTCTGAGACTGTAAATCTTTCTTCAGCAGAACTACTGGTAGTTTCAAATTGCTGACCTTGAGGTTAGCAGCCCAACTTGTAACCACTATGCTAACAGAGCTCCTTATTGATACAAGTAGACAAAATTAAATTAATGACAACTTCAGTTTTTTTCTCCTTTCATCTTGATGTTGTTTATTGGTCTCGTTGTGATGACTTTCATTTTCTTTACATTTTGGCATAATCTAAACTGAAGGCTGTAGTCTTCTAATTTTATCAGTAAGAGCTTCTAATCATATTCATTTTTAGCAAGCAAAGTTGTATCATCTGCATAATACAGGTTGTTAATGAATCTTCCTCCAATCTTGAGGCTGCATTATTCTTCATATAGTATGGCTTTCTGGATTATATGTTCAGCATATAGATTGAATAAGTGTGGTGAAAGGATACAACCCTCCTTTTTCTATTTTAAGCCATGTAAGATCCCCTTGTTTAAATAACTGTCTCTTGCTTTGTATGTGGGTTATGATGAGCAAAATTAAATATTCTGGAGTCCCCACTTTTCATAAAGATGAGTCTTAGTAATATTAGATTTTGAGAAAAAAAGTCTCTTACTCAATAAAAACCCAATGCTTTAGTTTTCACTCAACTTAATTTTCCAGGTATATTTTCAATATTTTCCAACCACTTTATACTCTACACTGTATGCCTACTAATCAAAAAATAATAATAATAATATTTAATATCCTTTCAGTCTTTGCTTCCTTTGTCAAAAGGTTTTTCTCTTCTTTGCCCAACTACTGAACATGGTTTGGTAATTTACTTGGTAATTACACTTTTTATCTTCTCTCAGGTCTGCTCATTATTTATTATGGCCCTTTTAGCCATATTGTCCCATTCTCTGGTGTATTGTAAATCTTTACCTCTATGCAAGTGATTGTGGACCCATTTTGAAGTGAGTTATGAAACAGGACTAAGGTAGGACTGTGGATTAAGGTAGACTGCTGGTGTGGAGCCATAGAATCAGCACTGGACTGGAAAACACAAGGTTGGAGGTTCAAACACACCAATTGCTTCTTGGAAACCCTATATAGTCCATACAAGTCAGAACTGATTGATGGTACTTCACAACAACAACACCAAGGATTAAGGTCTACCAGTTTGTCATAATGTGGTGGTTGTGTGTTGCTGTGATGCTGGAAACTATGCCATAAGTATTTTAAATACCAGCAGGGTCACCCACACAAAGAAGTAGAGACAGACTACTTCTTAATGTTTAATCACTAAAAACCTTATGAATAACAGTGGAACACTATCAGCACCAGAATGTTGAATACTGAAGCATAATGAAGAACACCAGAATATTATCAGATATAGTGCCAGAAGATGAGCCCACCAGGTTGGAAGGCACTCAAAATATGACCGGGGAAGAGCTGCCTCCTCAAAGTAGAGTTGACAGTGGTGACGTGAATCAAGCCTTTTGGCACCTTGATTTGCTGATGAGGCACAACTCAAAATGAAGAGAAACAACTGTAAACATCCATTATAATAGAACATGGAATGTATGAAGTGTGAATCTAGGAAGACTGGAAATTGTCAAAATGAAATGGAACACATAAACATCGATATCTAGGTATGAGTGAACTGAAATGGACTGGCATTGGCCATTTTGAATCTGGCAATCACATGGTTTACTATGCCGCGGAGGAATGGTGTCACATTTCACTCTCAAAAAGAACATATCAAGATCTGTTTTCAAGTACAACATTGTCTGTGATAGGATAATATCCATTTTGACTACTGGAAGACCAGTTAATACAACTATTATTCAAATTTACTCACAAACCACTAAAGCCAGTGATGATGAAATTGAAGAATTCTACCAACTTCTTCAGTCTCAAATTGATCAAACAAGATGTATTGATTATTAATGAAGAATAGAATGTAAAAGTTGAAGAAAAAAAAATAAAGAGGAAGGATCAGTAATTGGAAAATATGGACCAGAATGATGCTAGAGATTGCATGCTAGAATTTTGCAAGACCAATGACGTCTTCATTGCTAATCCTTTTTTAAACAGCATGGAAAATGACTATACACATGGACTTCACCAGATGAAGTACACAGAAATCAGATAGACTACTTCTGTGGAAAGAGGCAGTGGAATAGCTCCATATCATCAGTCAAAACAAGGCCAGAGACAGACTGTGGAACAGACCATCAATTACTTATATGCAAGTTCAGACTAAAGGTGAAGAAAATTAAAATAAGTCCATGAGAGCCATAATATGACCTTGAACATATCCCACCCAAATTTAGAGATCATCTCAAAAACAGATATCATGCATTAGACATTAAAGACTGAAGACCAGAAGAGTTGTGGATGACATGAAAAACATCATACAGGAAGAAAGCAAAAGGTCATTACAAAGACACTAAAGAAGAAAAGACCAAAATGAGTGTAAGAAGAGACTCTGAAACTTGCTGTCCAGCTTAGAGATGCTAAAGCCAATGGAAGAAGTGAGGTGGTACAGAGATAGACAGATCATTTCAAAGGTCAGCTCAATAAGACAAAGTCAAATATTATAACGAAATGTGCAAAGACCTGGAGTTTGAAAACCAAAAGGAAAGAACATGCTCACCATTCCTCAAGCTGAGGGAATTGAATAAAAAAATTCAAGCCTTGACTTGCAATATTAAAGGATTCAATGAGCAAAATATTGAATGATGTAAAAGCATCAAAAGAAGATGGAAGGATTACACAGAGTCACCATACCAAAAGGAAATGCTCGATATTCAACCATTTCAGGAGGTAGCATATGATAAAGAGCCAATGATACTTAAGGAAGAAGACCAAAGTGCATTGAAGGCATTGGCAAAAAACAAGGATCCAGGAATTGATGGAATACAAATTGAAAACTTTCAACAAACTGAAAAGCACTGGAGGCACTCACTCATCTATGTCAAGAAATTTGGAAGACAACTACCTTGCCAACTGACTGGAACATTCCAAAGAAAAGTGGCCCAACTGAATACAGAAATCATGAGACAATATCACTAATACCTCATACAAAAATTTTTGCTAAAGATAATTCAAAAATGTCTGCAACTATACATTGACAGATAACTTCCAGAGGTTCAAGCTGAATTCAGACGAGGACATGGAACCAGGGTTATCATTGCTGACATCAGATGGATTTTGGCTGAAAACAGAGAATACCAGAAAGATGTTTACCTGTGCTTTATTTACTATGCCAAGGCTTTGAACTGTGTGGATCATGACAAACTGTTGACAGCCTTGCAGAGAATGGGTATTCCATAACATTTAACTTTGCTCATGGGGAACCTATACATAGACCAAGAGGCAGTGGTTCAAACAGAGCAAGGGAACACAGAATGGTTTAAAGTTAAAAAAGGTTTGTGTCAGGGTTGTATTCCTACTTATTTAACCTGTATGCTGAGCAAATAACTTGGGAAGCAGGATTATATTAAGTAAGGCATAGCATTAGGATAGGAGGAAGACTCATTAACAATTTGTGATATGCAGATTATACCTCCTTGCTTTCTCAAAGCCAAGAGGACTTAAAATCCTTACTGATGAAGATCACAGACCACAGCCTATGATACAGGTTACACCTCAATGTAAAAACAACAAAAATCCTCACCACTGAACTAATAAGTAGCATTACAATAAATGGAGAAAATATTGAAATTGTCGAAGACTTCATTTTGCTCAGATCAACCATCAACACTCATGGAAGCAGCAGTCAAATCAAACGGCGTATTGCATCAGGCAAATCTGCTACACAAGGCGTCTGTAAAGTGTTCAAGAGCAAAGATGTCAGCTTGAGGACTAAGGTATGCTTTACCCAAGCTGTGGTATTTTCAATAACCTCATATGCATGCGAAAGATGGACAGTGAATAAGGAAGACCATAGAAGAATTCATGCTTTTTTTGAATTGTTGCTTTTGAGTTATGGTGTTGGAGGAGAATATTCAAAGTGCCATAGACTGCCAAAAGAATAAACAAATCTGTGATGGAAGAAGTGCAGCCAGAGCGCTCCCTGGAAGCCAGAATGGCCAGACTTCATCTCTCATACTTCAGACATATTGTCAGGAGGAACCAGTCCCTGGAGACTGGTTTTACCATATTTGGTAAAATGGAGGATTGGAGAAAAAGAGGAAGACCACCCAATGAGATGGATTGGCATAGTGGCAGCAGCAATGGGCTCAAATGTAGCACCGATTGTTAGGTTGATGCAAGTCCGGAAAGTGTTTTGTTCTGTTGTGCATAGGGTCACTATAAGTCAGTATCAATTCGATGGCACCTAACAACAACAAAGAGTAAGGATTAAGGTAGGGCTGTGTGGCACTGTGGGTTAATGTGCTGGACTGAAAAGCTGGTTTGAACTGCAAAGTCAGCAGTTCAAACTCACCAGTTGCCTCTCAGAAACTCTATACAGGGTCACTGTGGGTCAGAACAGACTTGACAACAGTTAACAACAACATGAACTCCTAGTGTGGCACTGTAGGATCTGCACTGGGCTATGAAACACAAGTTAGCAGTTCAAACCCACCAGCTGCTCCTTAGAACCCCTATAAAGGATTGCTATGAGTCCGAACCAACTCAATGGCACTCAACTACAAAAACAAAGGAGTAAGGGTTAAGGTGGAATTAAAAATAAAGGATGTCCCCACCTTACTAGAGGGTGTGACTCAAGTCATCATCAGTAAGTGTTTTCAAGTCCTCTTCATTTTCAGCAAGCCTGCCTTCCTCCAATCTTAATACCTCATTCTTCACATAATTCAGCTTCTCAGATTATTTGTTCAGTATATAGACTGACTAAGAATGGTGAAAGGATACAACCCTGACACATCCTTCTCCTGATTGTAAACTACTCAATATGCCCTTGAGAACATAAGCACAATTATGTGCTGTGAAATTTCCATTCTTTGCAATGTCACGCATAATTTTCAATAATTGACACAGTCAAATGCCTTCACAATTGATGAATCATAATTGGTATTCTCTGTTTTCAGCCAAGAGCCATCTGATATAAACAATGGTATACTTCATTCCACATCGTCTTCTGAATTCAGCTTGAATTTCTGACAGTTCCCTGTCAATGAACTGCTGCAACCAATTTCTAATTATTTTCAGCAAAATTTACTTGCATGTCATATTAATGATATTACTTGACAATTTCCATATTCTATCAGATCATATTTCTTTGGAAGGGGCATGAATATGGATGGATCTCTTCCAGTCAGTTGGCTAGGTAGCTGTCTTCCCATGTAAGCACCTCCAGCTCTTGGTTTGCTGAAACATTTTCATTGCCATTTCAATTCCTGGAACCTGGTATTTCACTAATGCACTAAGTGCAACCTGAACTTTTTATTTCAGGACCATCGGTTCTTGACCATATACTACATCTTGAAATGGTTGATCCTCAATCATTTGTTTTTAGTACAGTGACTCTGGTATGCCTTCCATCTTCCTTTCATGCTTTCTCCATCTTCTTTTGATGCTTTCAGCATCTTTGTGTGTGTGTGTGT
>NW_006408616.1:1023239-1028822 GCF_000296735.1 Chrysochloris asiatica
TTAGCCAAGTGGCAGCATCGATGTACTCAAGCGTGGCAACAATTGTGAGGTTGGCCCAGGATTGGGCAGATTTTGGTCTGCTATGCATAAGGTCACTATGGATCAGTAACAACTTGATGGCATCTAACAATAACAACAAGGCATTGGTCTTTTAAAATTCTATCATGTGGTCTCCAGTATCATTTATATCACTGAAGTCCTATTTTCTAGCTACAGATACTTCCTCTTTTTTTTCAAATGTCACATTCCAATCACCAGTAAATATCAATGCATCTTGATTGCATGTTTGATCAATTTTAGACTGAAAAAGTTGGTAATTCTTCAATTTTATCATAAGTGGCATTAGTGGTTAGTGTGCAATTTTGAGTAATAGTGATATTAACTGGTATTCCTTGTAGCCATATGGATATAATATCTGGTAGCATAGAGCTTATGAATCGGGCTGTGACCTGCAATCTCAGCAGTTCAAAACTACCAGCTGTTCCACAGGAGAAGGATGAGGCTTTCTGCTCCCATAAAGATTTACAGCCTAGGAAACCCTGTACAGGGTCGCTATGAGTCAGAACCAACTCCACGGCACATAACTACTACCACAACATTGTACTTCAAGATAAATCTTTTCTTTTTTTAATTTTCTATTGTGTATTGAATGAAGGTTTACAGAACAGATCATCAGTTTTACCTTCATCAACTTATACACTTGTTTCATTTCAATTACTGCAATCACCTCTATGTAATAACAATTACCCCTCCTCTTCCCTATGATTTTGATTACCATTCCACCCTTTTTCCCAACCATTCTGAACTTTGTCCTTAGGAATATATTGCTTTTTCTATCTTGAATAGTTGTCCATTCCATAATGAGCATATCTTATGAGTGTTGTGGTCTCCTTATTGTCCTAGCCTGGTCCTCTAGAAAAGCAAAGCTAGTGAAACTTACATGCATATATATAAAGAGAAGTCTATATAATGGAAATAACTCATGCTGTTGCAAAGGTGGGAGAATTCCAAGTCCAAGCAGATGAACCAAGAACAACAGGTCAGATAGCAGGCAGGCAGGCAGGCAGGCAGATCCAACAGGTAAGAAAAAGCAAGCTATTAATGACTCTCAGGATGGGCATGTAATAGAACTCAAGCTCAAAGAACCGGAGATGGGAGGACAAGCCAGCTGCAAGATATAGACCAATAGAAAAGCAAGCAATCTTTGCCTGAGTGTCTAATATACTGGAATCATGCCACACCCCTGAGCAAACTTCCTTTCAATTGATTGGCTGCTCACGGCAGACCTCATCATCGAGTTAATCACATTATATTTGATCTTGTCATTTGGATAACTACATCTCAACTGTAAAACCACTCAGAATCCTGGCTTAGTTAAGTTGATACAAGACCTTAAGTATCACACCTATCACACCAGTTGGCTGAAAATCGAGTTGCATGGGTGAATTCAGATCCAGGCCTGAAGCACTATAGTCTTGAGTTCCTTTAGTCTCTTTCTGGCCAGAAAGCCTGGTCTTTTTTTATAGTTTTGATTTTTATTCTCCATTTTCTCCGACTGTGCTCAGGACCTTCTAATGTGATCTCTTTCAGAACAGTTGGTAGTGCAATCTGGGTCCAATATAGTTTTTCTAATCTTGGGGTTGTGGAGACTGATGTTCAGGTGTGCCTTTACTCCATCTTTTTGATGATGAATGTAACGCTGTTACTCTTCATTCCCAGCATAATAAACTATGTGATTGTCTGATTCAAACACCCAATACCTGTCCATTTCAACTAAGTAACGCTTAGGATATCAATCTATATGTGCTCTATTTTATTTTTGAGAGCTTCCCATTTTTCTAGATTCATACTTAGTACATTCCATGTTCCTATTATTAATACATGTTTACAGATGTTTTACTTCATTTTGAGGTGTGCCCCATTAGAAAATGAAGGTCCCAAAAGCATTACTCTATCCACATCATTATGATAAATTCTATTTTGAGAAGGCAACTCTTCCCCAGTCATATTGAGTGTCTTCCAACCTGAGGAGTTCATCTTCTGGCACTATATCTGACAATGTTCTACTGCTATTCATAAGGTTTTCAGTGACTATACCTTAAAAAGTGGTCTTCTTCTCCTTCTTCCTAGTCTGTCTTTGTTTGGAAATTCCACTGAAACCTGTCCATCCTGAGTGATACTGCTGGTGTTTAAAATACCTAGTGGCATAGCTTCCAGAATCACAGTAGCACACAAGCCACCATAGTATAACAAACTGATAGACAAGTGGTGGGTCTTCCCCATAGTAACTATTAATTGATGCTAAGGCTCTTCTTTCATGGAGTTACACTCATAGCACCCCTTCAATATGACTTTAGCAGAGCTTCTACATAGGTATCACTTAGAGTAAACAGACACCTCATCAAATCAAGCCAACCTAGAAGGAAACAGTATTGGTGACTGTTTCTACCTCTCATTTCCCTTCAAATGCAAAGCACAGATGACCCAGAAGACAAATAAGAAAAAGCCAGTGTGCTTAAATCAAATAAGCAGTTTTCTCATCTTTTAACCTTTCCTCTGTTCCCACTGATGATTGCAACTTCCATGGAGAACTTGATATTCTCCCTTCGTCCCCAGTACCATTTTCTCTTTTTGTTTGTTATTGTGTTTGTTTAAATCAGAGCAGATATTCAGGTGAGAAAATGTGCAGAAGTTATAAGGAAAGAGCTGAGTTATTGGAGGGGTATCAGTGAGGACACTTGTAGTTGTAACCCGGATAGGAATTTGATGTTTTTTAAAAATAACTTTGTTCAGAATCATATTATAGTTAGTTACCTAAGTAGAGTAATAGAAATTTTCCCAAAGATGACAGTTAATAAGAATGAAGGTTAGATACTGCAATGCTTGTACAAAACAAAAATCATTATATTGCATTTTATAAATCAGGAACACATACAATTAAATACTGAATATTGAAAGGTTCCTATTGAGAATGTGAGTACAGATGAACTTCATAAGGAAATGCTATAAAAGGACATAAGGTTAGAGTCAAAATTAAAAAGAAAAAAAGAGAGAACATGATGTTGTTCCTGGAAGAGCGGATCACAGAGGCTAATCTGGGAAACAGATCCTGAGGGCATTTAATAAATTTAGATAAGCAGTAAAGACGACATTGGCTCAGTCACGTAAGAACAATATTTTATTCTTTTGCAAGTGTTAACCATTTAAGAGTGCATTTCCTTTATGTGTGTGTGGATTCATTTGGGAAAACAGATTTCTCTGTTTTCTGTCCTTAACCAAAGCAAATATAATTCCTTAGGTCTTGATGAAAATAGAGTAAGGATTATCAACAAACAGGCTCATGTGCTTCTTTCCATCAATCACTAAACCTCACAGAGCATTTATTTCCTAACAAAGAGTATTAAGACCTGGATGAGTTTATCCTTTCTACAGATATTTATTGAATGTCTACTGTGTATCTCACCTATGGTAGGAGAAAATAGCACTAAGTAGGATAGGCACATTTCTTGTTTTCCTAGAGCTTTAACTAAGCAAGGAAGAAAATCCTTAAGCAAGTAATAATTATTGTTAACTGCCATTGAGTTGGTTCAGACTCATAGCAACACCTGGATAGGGTTTTGAGGAATTTAAATCTCCACGGGAGCAGAAAGTCTCATCTTCTCCCATGGAGCAGCTGGTGGACTTGAACTGAGGGCCTTGTGATTCACAGTCCAGTGCTCAATTAAAATTGGGACAAATACTACAAAGGAAAGTACAGTGCCAGGGTTTTCCCTCGACATAGTTGTCACGAGTTTTTGGTTCACGAGGAGGGGAGATCCAGCGGCGATAGGGATAGCGAAAGAATACACAGACAAACAGAAGAAGGGAGACAATGAGGCACCCCAAAGCCAGGGTGGATACATCACTGGTGGGCAGGCTTGGGACTACAGGCATCATGGCCTCTGCAAGCAGCGACTCACTGCCCTGCAATCTTTAATGCATGCTTTCCAACCCGTAATGCACCGCAATCTTTACTCCATGCCTTCCAACCAGTAATGCACTGATCTTTACTCCATGCCTGCCAACCAGTAATACACACCTGGAGAGGCCAGGGCCTCTGCTTTATTCAAGGGAGGAGCTTCACATCAAGCTGGGAGGGACTTAGGCAAGATACAGCTAACATCAGTACTTTTCCAGACATTCAGGTAACTTTACATTGTGCTTTGCTGGTTCGAATCCCAGGCTAGCAACTTGGATTCTCAGGCCCAATTAACATATCTATAGCCCCTGAGCTAAGGTGGGGGAAGGTGAGAGATAAAGACAAAAGCTTGGGCGGAGTCCTGCTGCTTTGGCTTCCTGAGCCAGGTCTGCAGGAGGACTCCAGAGGCCCAGGTGAATGGGCTGCACCTGGAAAAGGATTAGGGTGGATGGGTTCTTTGTCTATAGAACAAAGAACCGTGAAGTAGCTAAGATATTTTTAGTTAATCCTTTGGAGAAAGGCTTAACCTTGCAACCTTTAGTCTTGGCTTTAGGAAAATATCACATTTATCTGTGGATTGTCAAAGGCTCCAGTATATTAATTTAATATATATACCTGAATATTAATTTGCCATTAACTGCCAGTGGCCTTATTTGTTACACTCGGCCCTAGAGAGCCTCGAACCTCTGACTAGTCTTACACGGTCTGCAACAGTACAGTGTGCAATCGCAGTGTCTGATATATACAAATTAGATGCTGCTGAAATGAGCACTTTATCATTGGGTAGTCTACCAATGCAACTATTGTTAACACTACCAAAATTTAGTCCCCTTGTTACCACTGTTGCCCCTTCCAGAAGGATTCAATGTCTCATGGAAATGTAGTACAACAGCTCTTGGAGGTTTTATTTACATTGTCATTAGAGCTCACTTGCATTCAGACTGAGAATAGCTAGGCTGATTAATAATCTAAGTGACCAATGCAAATATGCTCCTTTCTGACAAGAACACACTGAGCTTGAAGTAAATTTCTCTACTTCCACTATCACTTTTGTTAAGAAGAGCCCTTTCCTGTCTTCCAGATTTATGCAGATAATTAATCTTATAATGGTCATGGCTTGCTTAGATGAAAATTGATTTATCTGCTACTTTTGATTATGTGTTAGCTTTTTTTTTCTTCCTGCCAATTCCTAGTGAGAGCAAGTAATATATTAGTATCAGAAAGAAATCAAGTAGCTGATAATTTTTATAGCATAATCATGTTTACCTATCTCTATAAGAAATTGAATACAATTATCACCTCCAATGTGGAGAGAGTTATTGTATCCATTCTCTATCTTTCTTCTGAAAGAATGGTAGACCCTACTTGTCAATTATTGCTTTTTCACCTAAACTGGGGAGGACTGGCATACAGCACTGCTTGTAAACAACCTAGCATCTTCGATTTGGTTTTACTGTGTGTCACACTGAATATGTTTCTTGCTTTCAAGAAACAAAAATAATGTTTGATACTTTAGGACTACTGTATTTTTATGCACATATCATGTGCCTTCTATGCTTGTTAACCTCTTCATCCCCTTTTCCACAGATATTTTTGTAAGTTCAGCTATGCCAATATATATATAT
>NW_006408616.1:1029002-1042425 GCF_000296735.1 Chrysochloris asiatica
GGGTTGGTGGACTCAAACCACTGACTTTGTGGTTAACAGTCCAGTGCTTATCCAGTGCTACTGCACTACCACAAACAAGCATAGGTATTATTTACTTAAAGATATAGCTTGAAAAGTTTTGTGTCAGTTCCAGACATTTCTTTTGAATAATTTATGTAAATTTTTATTTGACTGAAATATAAATACTTCTCACACAGCTTTCCTTTTAAGACAAGCTTCATTTTCATGAAACAACAGAAGGGACAATATTGTGTCAATACTTGCAGAAAAGTATCGAAGAAAAAAAAAATTAAAATTAAAGATTTTTACTGTCTTCTCCTGTCATTTAGTCAGCATATGTGTTTTATTTTTTAAATTTTTTTGGAATAAAATGAAAATTACGTTTTAGTGGTTCTTCCAGCTATTCCAGAAACCTTTTATTATTTTCTTGGATACAGAGTTCAAAAGAGAAATTTTCTTACCAATTCTTCTCATGCTACAGATCTAAAATACATGTGTAGGCCATAGAGCACACAGATATTTTTCTTCTCATATTCTGGTTATAGTGGTGATGTGTTCTTCCTGTTTATCTTATTCAAGGATGTCAACTTTTTCCCACTTCCGTTCCTGGAACTCTTTGGCCTCCCAGCATCATCTACATACACTCTCTCTTCAACTTTCCTGGATCAACAATCAAGGTCTGTTTAGGGTCCTCACCCTAGACTGTTGTTGTGTACCACTATGTTGACCCTATACAATAGAGAATTGCTCTAAAGTATTTCCTAGACTGTCATTTTCACAGGAGCTGATCACCCCCCTGGTGGATTCAATCTGTTGATGTTTCTGTTAGCAGCCAAGCAGTTAATCATTGTACTATGAGGGTTCCTTCACCCTAGATAGTTGTTAAGTGCTATCAACTGGGTTCTAACTCATAGCAACCCTATTCGGGATTTCAAGGAGTGACTGGTGGGTTTGAACTATAATTTTTCATTTAGCAGTCCAATGTTTATCCTGCAGTGCCACACCAGAACTCTGGATCTTCCACTACTAGATCATAAAGCTCCACAACATCAAGAACTTAATTCTGATCTCCAGTGCACCCCAGAAGTGGAAAATAATGCACAGAGTAGATGTTCAATAACTAGTCAGTAATTAGTGACATTTTAGAAATTCAGGACTGAGTTACAACATAATTTGCCACTCCAATGGACTCAGACTAGACTTGCCATATTTGCTGTGTCATTAAGTACTGTCGAATTGGTTCAGAATCATAGCAACTCTAAACTCTGTATAAGATTTTCTGAGGAGCGGCTGGTAGGTTTGAACTGCAGTTTTTCAGTTAGCAGTCCAGTGCTTATACTACAGTGCTACAACAGGACTACTGGGATCTAAACCAAGATTCCTAAAGCTCAAACCCAATGCCATCAAGACAATTTAATTCTAATTTAGAACAACTCTTTATAGGGTTTCTGAAGCTGTAAATCTTTACAGGAGCAGAAGTGTCACCTTTCCCCCACAGATCAGCTGGTGGGTTTGAATTACCAACCTTATGATTTGCAGTACAGTGCTTATCCTAAAGCACTGCCAAGTCACCTTAAATTAAGATTGCATTGATTTGGATCCAACCCGTAACAGATATTGCAATTAGCAGTCTGGGGCTTAACCTACAGTGTCCCAACAGGGCAAAAATGTTAATGTCAGTTTTGATTTTATCTTAGATCTAAATCAGGTAATGAATTTTAAATGGAAAGTTAAGAAATTTAGTATTTCATTAGGAAATGGCAAACAATTAAAGGTTCTTAAGCAAGAAAAAGTTATAAATAAAACTCTGTGAATGTTAAAAAAAAAAGACTTAAATAGATTAAGCTGGTGTTATTGTTGTTAAGTGCTATTGCATAAATTTTGACTGAAAGTGATTGTGTGTAGGATTTTTGAGGAGTTAATGGTGAGTTTGAACTGCTGACCTTGTGTTTCACAATCCAGTGCTTATCCTACAGTGCTACACCAAGGGTCTGATAAAGCTGGTAGAAATTTGTTAACATAAGTCCTAGGTGGCTAAAACAGTTAAATAAAAGGTTTGCGGTTTGAATTCACCCAGATGCATCTGTGAAGAAAGTTTTGGCCATCTACTTTTGAAAGATCACAGTCACTGAAAATCCTACGGAGCACAGTTCTACTTTGAAACACATATGTTTACTATGAGATGAAATCAACTTGACAGAAACTGGTTTGGTTTTGGGTGTAGGTTGAATGATGGGAAAGAGATTTGCTAGAGGCAGTGACATCTACCAGTTATGAGATTCTTACTTGCTTCTCATGGATCATGCTAATAGCAGTAAGAATAAAAATGAGAGGGGGAGAATAGGCAGCACTTATGGAGACAGAATCTTTATAACCTGGTAGCTATTTGATTTGAGAGATGAGGAAGAAGAAAGAGTCAGAAATGTCTCAGGTTTTAGACAAACATGTAAACATTTGATTGTCTGTGATCGCAAATATAGACTATTATTAACAAAACAATGTCTGCTTCCTCACAATAAATATGTTTTCTCACGTATTTTACAATTATTCATCAAAGCATTATAATTTTCTTGGCTTAGGCTATGGAGATCCAAACATACAATACCTATACTCAAGGAGTTTATATTCTCCTAATGAGACAGAGAAATCAAAGTTATTATAAGACTTCTGGTTTCTATAAGATAGTAGACAACGCTTATGTGAAGAAAATCTCTCATGCTTACTCCCAAATTAGTTTGTTGTTGTTAGGTGCCATCTTTTTGGCACCAACTCATAGTGACCCTATGCACAACAGAACGAAACACTGCACGATCCTGGGCAAACCTCACAATCATTGTTAAACCTGAGCCCATCACTGCTGCCACTGTGCCAATCCATCTCGTTTGGGGTCTTCCTTCTTTTTCTCTGACCCTCCACTTTACCAAATATGATGTCCGTCTCCAGGGACTGGTCCCTCCTTAAAATATGTCTGAAGTATGAAAGACGAAGTTTGACCATCCTGGCTTCCAAGGAGCACTCTGGTTGTATTTCTTCCAACACAGATCTGTTTGTTCTTTTGGCAGTCCATAGTACTTTTAATATTCTCCTCCAACATTATAATTCAAATGCATCAATTCTTCTACAGTCTTTCTCATTCACTGTCCACCTTTCACATGCATATGAGATTATTGGAAATACCATGGCTTGGGTCAGGCATACCTTAGTCCTCAAACTGACATCTTTGTACTTCAGCACTTTAAAGAGGTCTTGTACAGTAGATTTGCCTAATGCAAATACATCGTTTAATTTCTTGGCTTCGGCAACTTCAATCTTTTCTCCATTTATATGGATATTTATTGGTCCAGTGGTGAGGATTTTTGTTTTCTTTACATTGAGATGCAATCCATACTGAAGGCTGTGGTCTAATATCTTCATTACTATTTTAAGTCCTCTTCACTTTCAGAAAACAAGGTTGTATCATCTGCGAGTCTTCCTTCAATCCTGATGTCACATTTTTCTTCATATAATCCAGCTTCTCAGATAATTTGCTCAGTATACAGATTGAATAAGTATGGCAAAAGAATTTAAGAAAAGATTGATGCATAGCTGGGCTCTTGAAAAAGAAAATGAAATAATCTAGGTGCCAGATTCAAAGAGTTTTAGTACTTGAGTTTATATTGAGACAGCCTAGGGGATAATATGATTGGAATTGGGGCTGAGAATAGACCAGTTAATGCATGGAATGTATTGCAATATCTACACAGGACAAGAGAGGCACCAATGGTTAAACGCTCAACTACTAATCAAAAAATGAGCAGTTTGAACCTACCGGAAGGTGACTCAAAAGAGAGGTCTGGGGATCTGCTTCCAAAAGGTCACAGCCTTAAAAATAGAGCAGGAGATGAGGATCTGGACCAGAACTCTTACTTAAAAAGCTTTTCTGGCGTAACTGCACCCTTAATGAATAGAAGAACGAGGAAGAAAAATATGGCATAGCAGTCCAACGAGCTGACACAGAAATTTCTCTTGGCTTTGACATTGGCTGGAAACAAGTTTAAAATAAAAAATTGACTTCTTTGGCCTCTGCTTTTCACAGGCTAATAATAGAAACCCACATGGTATTAGAGTATCCCCAAGTTGAGAAACAAACATAAATGTTGGTCCTTGGCCAGTTGTACTTTTGAATGCCTGGCAGAATTAAATGCAAAATCACTCTCAGGAACTATTACAGTGAATAATGTTAATGTTGGTGCTTTGCCCAGATCCCCTGAGTTCATTTTTACCAGTTTATTTTGGGGGTGGGGGAACTTCCATCTAGTAGCCAGCACCAACTAAGACTCCTTTATCAGAGACTTGCCCTACATGACATGCTCCCTCATACCACACTTTTAATCAGCTCCCTTGCCTCAGTTGTAACAGCTCTGAGACATCAACAAAGTCCCATGAGTATCCTATAGTTAAATGCACAACCACCTCTCAACACAGGCTGTGTAAAAAAAATTCACCTGAGACATGATTTGCAGAAATAATAACAAGTATTAGCATGACTAGGAACTCATGTAATAGAAAAATGACTTGACAGAATGCATAAATTATCCAGGATATAGATTGAAAAGGAGCTCTGATAGCATAGTGGTTACTAATCGGGCTGCGAACCTTAAGGTCAGCAGTTTGAAACTACCAGATGTTCTGCGGGAGAAAGATGAGGCTTTCTGCTCCCGAAAACCCTGTACAGGGTCGCTATGAGTCGGTTCTGACTCCACGGCACATAACCACCACCACCACCATAGATGGAAAGAACTAGATATAGAAAATCTTAGACTATTTAAGAGTCACAGGTATATAAGAAGACTAATGAGAGAATGGAAACAAGGCGATGCATGAAGCAATAATTCCAGATAGTTTATAGAAGTTATAATAGACAAGAAACAATGCAATTCCTATGTAGCATAAGTAAACAGTAAATGCATATGAATGAGATATTCCACAACGCAAAAGCAAAGAAAGCATCTTGAAAGCAACTAGATAGAAGAGACAGATTATCAATAAAACTGAAATTAATTAAACTCCCTGGAGTACGTTATCAACAGCAATACTAAAGGTTAAGAAAATAGAAATATGCAAAATTAGGAAGTAACTATCAACCAAAATAGTCAAGAAGGAGACTGAAATAGATCTTTTCAGATTTGGAATTTTTTTTGTAACTAAAATATTTTTTTACTAGAGAAAAGAATTGACCTCCAAAGGAAAATCTGACGTACCAGAAACAATGCAGAAAAATGTATAAATGTATATGGGCACATCTAAATAATACTGATTCTAAAATAACCATAAGTACAATAAAAATGCTTCAGTTAGTACAATGGGAGATTAAAAGCAAAATTAATTCTAGAAATTAATAATGCGTGTGTATGGAACAGGCGAGATCACTCTATCAATTTGACATTGTCTGAGAGGGGAGTGAAACACTGGTTATTTGTACACTTTGTACAGTTAAACTTGCATTTAAACATTACAGATTTAAAGAACAGAAGTAAAATGCATTCCATCCACATAATAATAAAAGGAGAATGAAATGAAACTTTAAAGGAAAATAAAAGTTTATCCATAGGAAAGGAGAAGAAAGAACACAAAATAAAAATATGGGACGTAGAAACACAGAATGAGATGGAGCAGTTAATATGGCTATACTGACTTCATACAAAATAGATATTTGAGTGGGATAAAGCATTGCTATATCTTAAAAGGGTTGTTACATAATGTTAAAAGAAACCTCTACCCAAGAAGACAGCTTAATTCTGAACTTATAAATGCTTTTAATAATAGATATGAAGTACAGTAGCATGGAAAACAAAATCGGATGTAATTACTAGGAAAAACTGACTAGTCCACAATCGTGATTGAAAACTTTAGAACTGTTACTTCAGTAAATGATAGAATGTTGTTGTTGTTGTTAAGTGCCGTCGAGTCGGTTCCGACCCATAGCGACCCTGTACAGGGTTTCCGAGGGTGTAGATCCTTACGGGAGTAGAAAGCCTCATCTTTCTCCCGCAGAGCGGCTGGTAGTTTCAAACTGCTTACCTTACGGTTCGCAGCCCGATTCGTAACCACTACGCTACCAGAGTAGACTTTTAAAAAGACAGGTTATTTGAACAATACAACTAACATTCTAGATCTAAGGGGCATGTGTAGAAATATGGGTCTTATAATTTATTTTTAAATACACATAGAATATACACAACAATTGACTTCCTAGTAGACTACAAAGCAACTCTCAATGAATATCACATAATTTAAATAATACAGGTCCATCTTTTTTACCATAATAAAATTAAAAGTAAAAACCAAGACAGCAGCTCTTATACATGGAAATTTAAAAACACATTTCCTAATTATTAATTTGTCAAAAAAGAATTCTGAGTTGAGATAACATATTTTAAATGAATGATAATCGAAACAGAAATTATTGAGTTGATGCATGTTCTGCTATGTATGTTTTCAACAACAACAAAATAAAACAAATTAATTTTTAATCACAAAAAAAATGTTCTTAACACAATTTATGGGGTAAAGTTAAAACAATATAATGAACGATTATATGATCTTGTATTCATATATGAGGTGTTTTTTTTTTATTATTATGGAAAAAATGGAATTGAAAGATAATGGAAATTCCCCATGAACTTCTTGAAGCCCTCTCATATCAGAGAAAAGGAGCGATTTTTAAATGAACAAACCAAGGATCTAAATCAAGAAGGAAAAAAAAATGAGTAAATTCAAAGAATGTAAAGGAAAAGAAATAAAGAGTGGAAAATAGCAAAGTTAACAAGCAAATTGAATAAGGTAAATCAACAAATTATAAAACATGATAATTTATGATAGAACTCCATGCAAGTTACCATCTGTCTTTAATAGCTTTCTACTATACTCAATATCAGGACCTCTTGCCTTGCTGTTGAATTTTGCCTCCTACCCACTCTTCCTCTGGTTCTCTGGCCTTTGTGTTCCTTGAACATGTTGAGCTCCTTCCACCTTTTAGACATCTGCTTGGAATACTCTACCCTTTGAGCTTCACATGCACCCACACATTTGTAAAACATTAATTGACCATCTATTATGTTCCTGGCACTCTCCTAGGCACTGAAGATACCATGGTGAACACCACAGACAACAGTTGCCGCTATTATGCAGTTATGTTCTAGTCACTGGTAACATTTTCATTCAATTAGGTCTTTTGATTGATTGATCATCCAATCTAAAAGACTACATTATTAGTTTTTTCTCTTCCTATTTATTCTCTGTCTTCCCATTAGTGTGCCAGTCTTTTGAGAGTAGAGACCTTGTCTATCATTGTACTCCAAGGGCCTAGAACAATGTCTAAAACAATTATGTGTTCAGTAAACATTTACTAAAAGAATGAATGCATAAAAAGGGATTCTTTGAAGGTGTCTCGGAGGAGAAAAAGGGTTTTAACTGTATTAAAGGAAAAGACTAGTGGTTGCCTGAAGTACAATGGTGTGTGTGAGTAACTCCAAGTCTAAAAGGGACCCTGTACAAAGAACAGATACAAAAGCAGGTAGGCGGGGATCGGATTTAAAGAGCCTATGTGTCACACCAAAGAGTTAATATTTTATCTTACAAAGTATATGATGTGTATGATGGCCATTTGTTTCAATAGAAGACAGGAATTTAAAACCATCCAGAGATTAATCTAAAAAGTAAAATATGTATTGATCTTGTTTGAAAAAGGACAGCTTCTTGGGTTATAAATATTCATTTTTTATGAGCTACATTTTAGTTAATACTAAGAAACGTATGAGAGCTAGAACTCAAAAAATCTGCCTTGTTTTTCCAGGGCTTCCAAGTTTGTAACCAAATATAATCTTAACACTTTCCTATAGCTCATTTTGGTTGGAAATATTTGAACTTTTTTCTCTTGTAGGTTCTGTCTTATGCAAATCCTGGCTTTCATAGGTCTGTTGTATAATATTCTATGACTGTATTGGATGTTTTATTAATTATCATCTTAATAGCATGCTTCATACAAGCATAAACATTGAAATATGTATGTATCAAGTGTACCAATCAATATCACCACACAAATATTAGTGAGGTTGTGGAAGTAAAGTCATAAAATTTTAAATATATTTTTCTGTAACTGATTGCAACTTTACTTTTATGACCTCACTTAAGTTTGAGAGGTGAATTTGTCATGATCACCATTATCATCATGTTATTGTTGTTAAGTACCATCAAGTCCATTCTAACTCATTGCAACCTTGTATAGGGTTTCTAAGGAGCAGCTGGTAAGCTTGAATCAATGACCTTTCATTTCAAATCAACCTTGCAGTCCAGTGCATTAACTCAACAGCACCATACAAGGACGTCATAGCTAGCATTTATTTATTTATTTATTTTATGTTCAAGATACTATTCTAACTCATACAACCCAAGTACAATTAATTGCTCAAGCTAACATAACTATAAAATACAGTAGTAGTCAAGATCCAAAAGGTGACAATTTGGTTGCATAGCCTGTTTGCTCTTAACCTCTATGACTGTGTGCTTCAATCCTTCCTCCTGAATTCACTCCACAATTCAGATGTAAGTCATCTCTTTTTTTTTTTTTTTTTTTTAATCTAAAAGCAAGAGCATTCTTTTTACAAAACAACAATAAAATTTTCAAAATATTTTTTTTAATTTTTATTGTGAATTATGTGCTAGTTTACATGGGTGAACATTATCTTTACATTCATCCTATAGTACTTTGTGTCATTACAATGATCACAGTCCCCTGCATGCATCATCAGACACCCAAAGGTTACACCCCACACTCCTGCCCCCCTCCCCCGGCCTCCAGTGCACAACCCCTCTCCCTCCCTGAGTCCAAAGTTCCCAGCCACCCCTTCTGTCCAAGTCATTGCCTCTGCCTCCATCCCTAGTGTCACTGCACCAGACAGGGTCTCTTATCTTGTTTTTCTCCCTTGATGGTTCCAGGGATCTCCACTCCTGAACTGCAAAATCAGCCACCCCCTCCTCTTGTTACCAAACATTTACATTTACCTTTCCAACACTCACTGTGAGACCTGATATCAGTCATCTCCTACTAAACCACAGGAGTCCATTCCCCTTCACCTTTTATCAACCCCATCCAGACAGGTTGGAAACAATTCAGTGGAGGTTCTACCTTTCCCTGTATCCACTGGAGCTAGGTTCCCTATTGAAAGCTTGTAAGCCCATCACTTCTTGCCTTTGTAGTCCCCCCATTTTGGGTAGCCAATGTCTAAGTTCCCCCTCCCTGTTGACCCTGTGTACCAAGTGGGTGGGAATGATCCTCACTGTAGAGATTTGTCCTCTCCTTTGTCATACTGCATCCACAAGCATAGGTCAAGTTCATCCACTTGTAGTGGGTTACTCCTTTTTTTTTTTTTCCTCTTCTTTCTTCCTCTAGCTGTGTTCTGATCATCCAGCCATTGATTCAAGGTCAAATGGGTACTATCTGCAAGTGTGGGTGTTCTTGTGCATCCCCCCTCACTTTATATCAGCTGGATGCTTCATCTCTTGATCACCATCTCTGTCTCACTGATTTTCTCTGTCCACCTCCAATCCTGCTCTCCCTCACAGAGTCTGATAATCACATGGTCTGGTTTCTAGAATAATCACAGTCAGAGGTCCTCAGAGAGATGAACAAGTGTCCCTGTTCTCTCTCAGATTCAGTTTGGTATCAGTTGTCTACAATGATGCGGTGGTCTCTGTGGCTCCATATGGCAAATGGAATTTTCTTCACCAAAATTCATGTTCCTCTGACCTCCACCAGTGGTGCACACACCTTCTGGTGTACATTTTGCTGAGTAGCAATTTAAATGACTCCTGTCCCTGTGTTGTACCCTAGGCTGTCCTGTAAGTTCTTGAGAGCTAACCTCTGCATCCTCTGGGAAATGGGATAAAGTTTCCCTTACTTCCCACCTTATGTTGTCAAGTGCTCTCGCGTTGGTTCTGACTCATAGCTACTCTGTATAGGGTTTCCAAGGAGCAGCTCAAGGCTTTGATTCACAGACCACTCAGTTAGTAGTACAATGCTTATCTTATAATACCACCAGGACTCCTACTTTATTGTTGTTGTTATATAAGTGCCAGTGGCATTAGTTATAATTCATAACAACCCTGTATAGGGTTTCCAAGGCTGTGAATCTTTGTGAGTGCAGAAAGCATCATCATTCTCCCTCAGAGCAGCTGGTAGGCTTGAACCACCAAGCTTGTAGTTCACAGACCAATATTTACTCTAGAAAGCCACCATGCTCTCCTTTCTACCTTATGATGTTGTAGTTAAGTGCAGTCAAGTACAGAAGTTCCGACACATAGTGACTCAGTACAGAGTTTCCAAGGAGCGGCTGGTGAAATTGAACCACCTACCTTGCGATTCAAACTGACCTCGCAGTCCAGCACATTAACTCACCTTATGTTGTTGTTGTTAAGTGCTGTTGAGTTGATTCCAACCCATAGAGATCCTGTATAGGGTTTCCAAGGAGCAGCTGGTGAGCTTGAACCACCGACCTTGCAGTTCAAACGGCTTTACAGTCTGGCACATTAACTCACAGCGCCACACCAGGATTCCCAACCCACCTTATAGGCACATTATAAGAGGCTATGGACTTCTGGTGTGGCGCTGCCGGTTAATGCGATAAACTAGTCAGTTTGAGCCATAAAAGCCAGCAGTTCCAACTCACAAGCTGCTCCTCAGAAACCCGGTACAGGGACTCTGTACAGGGTCGCTATGAGTTGGATCTGACTCTACGGCACTTAGCAACAACAACATGGTAGCACAGTGGTTAACGAGTTGGGTTGCTAACCTCAAGGTCAGAAGTTCAAAACTACCAGCCGAACCATGAGAGAAAGAAGAAGTTTTCTGCCCCAGTAAAAATTTACAGCCTCAGAAACTATGCAGGGTCACTATGAGTGGGAACTACCAGGCACACTATATTACTCTCAATCTTCACAACTGGACCAATAGGTAACATCATAATACACAGAGAAAAGATTAAAATTGTCCAAAACGTCATTTTGATTGGATCCACAATCAGCACTCCAGGAAGCAGCAGCCCAGAAACCAAACCAACATGTTGCATTAAGCAAATCTGCTGAACAAGACCTCTTTAAAATGTTCAAGAGTAAAGATATCAGTTTGAGGATTAAGGTGCACCTGACCCACACAATGATATTTTCAATTGCCTCATATATATGTGAAAGTTGGATGATGAGTAAGGAGGACCAGAGAAGAATCAAAGCATTTGAAAATTAGTGTTGGAAAAGAATATTGAAAATATCTTGGACTTCCAGAAGAACAAATGAATCTGTGTTGGAATAAGTACAGCTAGGATGTCCCTTGGAAGCAAGGATGGTGAAACTTCATTTCTCACACTTTGGACATATTATAAAGAGAGACAAATCCCTGGAGAAGTACATTATGCTTGGAAAAGTGGAGGTTCAGCAAAAAAAAAAAGAGGAGGAACCCAATCCTATGGAGTTGGACAATTGGACAATGGCAGTAGCAATGGGCTCAAATAGAACAGCAATTGTGAGGATGGCAGTGAAGGACCAGGCAGTGTTTCCTTCTGCTGTGTGTAGGGTTGCTGTGCATCTATCATTATGACTCAACTGCACCTAACAACAATAATAGTTCCCTCCTGCCCTTCTCTCCTTCTGTCTCAAATGGTATCCTAATCAGTGGGCCTGCCACCTTCAGAAACCACATGAAAACCCAATAACAGTATCTAATTTTCTTGTTGATGTTGTTAGATGCCATCAAGCCAGCCCTGACTCCTAATGACTCTGTGCACAACAGAACCAAACACTGCCAGTTCCTGCGCCATCCTCATTACCATTGTTATGTTTGAGCCCATCGCTGTAGCCATTATGCCAATCCATCCTCTTTTCCACTAACCCTCCAATTTACCAGGCATGTCCTTCTCCAGTGACTGGTCTTTCTTGATAACATGTCCAAAGTATGTGAGAGAAAATCTTGCTATCCTGTCTTCTACAGGACATTTTGACTGTATTTCTTCCAAAATAGATTTGTTTATTCTTCTGGAAGTTCATGTTATTTTCAATATTCTTTTCCAATACCAGAATTCAAATGTAACAATTCTCCTATGGGCTTCCTTACTCAGTGTCTTTCATAAGCAGAGGCAATGGAAAATATCATGCTTGGGTCAAGGCCAAAGTTCTCAAAGTGACATCTTTGCTCTTTAACTGTTTAAAGTGGTCTTTAGATGCCAAAATTCAGAATATGTAAATATAGTTACTCCTCCCAACTTGGTGATTGTTCTTGTTGCTGTGTGCCACTGAGTTGGATTCGATTCATAGCAGCCCTGTGTAGGGTTTCCGAGAATTGCTGGTGGATTTGAACTACTAACTTTGTCATTCACCGTCTAGTGCTGATCCTACAGCACAACAGTGGGAACGAGTAAATGCTTCAGGAACTATGCCTTCAAGAAAGTAACCACTTTTCTCTTTTTGAGATTCTGAGGCATCCCATCTGGTAGTGTGTCCTGAATTGAAAGAACAGGAAAGAGGAGACATGCGTTATACTTAAAAGGTAAAGTCATATAACCTGTTGTTCTCAGCTATGAGTTTAGCAATTCCTACAAGAAATTAGAAATAACAGGGAAGCAAGAAAGAACCTAAGTCAGTACATTACATCCCTAGGCACACATCAACGTATTTATGCTATGAAACCACCAGTAGAAAGTGAAATAAACACCACCTGAATTGGCACAATGAATTACTAGGTCTTTATAAGGTATAAAGAGTCTTGATGTGGCACTATAGGATAAGTACTGGACTGCTAACCCCAAGGTCAGTGGTTCAAACCCACCAGTCATTCTTTGGAAACCCAATACAGGGTCACTACAAGTCAAAACCAATTCAACAGCATTTAACAACAATGACAATGGGATATTAGTAACTCTTGGTAATAAGCACAGTATATTGGTAAACTCAGCTCAAACATTAAAACAACCATTTTTTAAAAGTCAAGAACACTATAACCTGATTTTTTTCTTTTGAGAATAAAATAACAATATTCCTTTAAGGATCAATTAATTAACCTACTAAGTGTCAAAAGTTGAAATTACCAATTTTTTTATCATATGTGCTTTCAGTATTTATACTAAATTAAAAATAAAGTTAACCCTCCAAAAACCTACAGCCGTCAAGTTGATTCCAACTCATTGGGGTACTATAGGTGGAGTGTTAAGTGCCATTGAGTTGGTTCCAACTCATAAGGACTCTGTATAGGGTTTTCGAGGAGCAGGTGGTGAGCTTGAACTGCAAATCCTACAACATCCAGTACTTATTCTATAGCACCACACCAGAACTCCATAGAAGAAAGTAGAAGAACTTCCCAACAGGGCTTCCAAGGCTGTAAGTATTTATAAAAGTAGAC
>NW_006408616.1:1042900-1043589 GCF_000296735.1 Chrysochloris asiatica
AAAAAAAGAGCTAAAATGAATAGAGAGAAATACTGTTAACTGATGGTACATGGAGGGGATTATAATCATTGGAATGAAACAAAGTATATGATTTGTTGAATGTAAAACTGGTGGTCTGCACTGTAAACTTTCATTCAATTCACAATAAAAACTTTTTTAAAAAGCAGATTGTCACATCAAATCTATAGGAGAAATTGATTTGGGTAGGTTGTAGGTTGGAATCACCAACTTTTCAGCTAGCAGATGAGTGCTTTTATCACTGTACCACCAGGGTTCCTCAAAATAAAGTTACTCGTGTTTTATATGGTACGTTGTTACTGTTTTTAAGTGTCACAAGGCATTTACGACCCATAGAGATCCTGTATACAGTTTCCTAGGCTGTAAATCTTTGCAGGAAAAGAAAGCCTCATCTTCCTCCCAAGGAGCAGCTAGTTGGCTGCAACAGCTGACTTTGTGGCTAAGCCCAATCTTTATCATAGAGAACCACACATTTATTATGTAAATATATGATAGTGTGGTGACCAAGTAAGTAAACAGTATAATAAAACTACCAGTTGCCATTGAAATGATTCCATGTGTGTCAGAGCAGAACTGTGCTCCATAGGTTTTCACTGGTTGATTTTCAAGAAGATCACCAGACCTTTCTCCTTAGATGTCTCTGGATGGACTTGAACCTCAAATCTTTGGCT
>NW_006408616.1:1043689-1044666 GCF_000296735.1 Chrysochloris asiatica
TCCCGTAAAGATTTACACCCTCGGAAACCCTGTACAGGGTCGCTATGGGTCGGAACCGACTCGACGGCACTTAACAACAACAACAACAACCCCCAAATGGTTCAAGCTCACCAGTTGCTCCTTGGAAACCCTATACAGGGTTGCTATGGGTCGGAATCGACTCGATGGCACTTAACAACAACAACAACTACCACCACATTAGGGTTATAGTGAAGGGTAATGACAACATATGCAGCAGACAAGAACAGGCACTGAATGCATTACATATTGTTGTTGTTAAGTGCCATCAAGACATTTTCTATTCATAGCAACCCTGTATAGCGTTTCTGAGAAGCAGCTGGTGAGTTTGAACTACTGATCTTGCAGTTCTAACAGACCTTGCAGTACAGTGCTTATCCTACAGCACCACACCAGGACTCCACATTACATATTACTTTCTTTCCTTATATTGCAACATCTTCCCTTATCTTCTCTTTTGATCAAAATCAATTTTTCAGAAAATGTTCTAGAAATAACCTAGCAAGTTCTTTATAAATCATGAAATAACCTAGTAAGTTCTTTGCATTTATATAGCTGTCATTCATTCCAAAAGCATTTTATATTCAGGGGTTTATCTACCAAGCAAAAATGTTTTTTTTTTTTAAGCAACATAAAAGAAAACATCTCCCCAGATGGAATACACAGGAATCAAATTGACTGCATCTGTGAACAGAGAGAGTAGGAAAGCACAGTATCATCAACCAAAGCAAGACCAGGGGCAGATTGTGGAACAGATCATCAATTGCTAATATTCATGTTCAAGTTGAAGTTGAGAAAATTAAAACAAGTCAACGAGAGCAAAAATACAACCTTAAACATATCCCACCTGTACTTCATCTCAAGAACAGATTTTATACATCAGACATGAATGATTGAAGACCAGAAGAGTTGTGTGATGACATCAAGAACATCATACAGGAAGAATTCAAAAGGTTATT
>NW_006408616.1:1046196-1056424 GCF_000296735.1 Chrysochloris asiatica
GAAGAATTGATGCATTTGAGGAGTTATGGTATTAGAGAAGAATATTGAAATTATCATGGACTGTCAGAAGAAAAAACAAACTGTATTGGAAGAAGTATGCTTCTTCTAAGAATGCTCCTTAGAATCAAGAATGGTAAGACTTCATCTCTCATACTTCAGATATGTTGTCAGGAGGGACCAATCCCTGAAGAAAGACATCATGCTTGGTAAAGTGGAATGTCAGCAAAAAAGAGGAAGACCCTCAACAAAATGGATTGGCACAGTGGACACAGCACTGGAATCAAGCAATGGGCTCATAACAACAATTATGAGGATGGCACAGGACTGGGCAGTGTTTTGTTCTGTTGTGCTATATATGAATCAGAATTGACTTGAGGACACCTAACAACAAACAAGACTAACTCAAAATTATGTTGCTCTTGGAAAAAAACTCATTTTATTGACTTATTCTTACCTCATCCCTCCTGATTCAGTGAAATTGTTAACAGAGTAGGTTCCTGCAGCAGCTAAGTCTTTGGTGCTTCAAATGGATAGACTTAAGAGTCTGAGTCTTTGAAGCAAAATTTCTCCTAAAAGATGTTGGTCATTCAATGCAGTATCCCCACCTTCTGTTATCTAACATCACTTGTGTTGACTGAATGTAGAAGTGGCTCACTTTTACAGACTTTTACAGACTATTAGACATCCTACCACTTTCCAGGTGTTAATTTCTGGGATTTTGTGATTTTCAATATTTTTATGATTGTGAAGCTCACATATCCTTAGCTTTTCTTCTGCAGTGTTGCCCCCTCTAGTGTTAAGAGACTGGATATTTGTGAGACAACATAAGCATTTTATTAACTAATTAACTAGTAGAAAAAGTAAATGTAGGAAGAACTACAGCACATACACATTATATTTAATTATTTTTATAAGTCAGGGATAATAGCTTTAGTAACTAGTGAGTGTAGCAGGGGTTCCTAACAAAGATTTCTGCATCAAACTGCTGAGAAAATACTTAGAGAGGAAAAGGCAGTAACCAGTCTCAAATTTTTAAACTTATGATGTGCCTTTTAAAGTGATTAGCAATTACCGTTTTAGAAATATCACAAAACAGCATTACTTTGCTATGAAAAAAATGGAACAGTGAATTCTTTAAAACTTTTTGTTTGTTGGTTTTTTTTACATTTGAAAAGAAACAGCTTAGTTGTTTCCCCCATAGCAGTTATTCTGGCATTTGGATATTGTGCTCACAGGTTTTTAGGAGTTCTACTGGCTGTAACAGGCTAGGACAGTGGAACTGCCATAAATCCCATGATCCTTAGTGACGGTGCTAACTGCTAACAGAGCTTTCTTTATCCTGTGAGTCTTCAGTTCTCCTCTGATTCTCTTTTCAACAGTCCTTTCTTTACTTTCAGGTCTTCCTCCTTCCTAACTGCCCTAAATATCTGCATCTCTATCCTTTACTTCACTATATTTTATACATTCCTTTGAGGAGATTTTGGTTAGATTCTTTCAAATATAACATTTATTTATGTAGTGCCAGTGTGGTGGTGTGGTTGTTAAATTCTGTTGAGTTAGTTCCAACTCATAGTGACCTTGTATAGGTTTCCGAGGCCTGAAATCTTCACAGGAGGAGAAAGCCTCATCTTTCTCCCTCAGAACGACTGACTTGGCAGGCTCAAACTGTGGACTTTGTAATCCACATTCCAGTGTTTATTGTATGAAGTGACCACACTCCTGTGGTAGTGTAAAGAGCTCTCTATTTTTCAGAATGGAAGAAGCTGACTTGGATGAAGGAATTTCTCTCTTGGTACAGTATCATAATAAAATAAAATGAATGTGTGTTTTGCAGAATCTTTTTCAGTATACAGAAGGATTCTTCCCTTCCCCGTGAGTGTGTGACTCCATGGAATCACTATATGAAACCCAGGGAGACCTTAATTAGCAGGAGAGCATGAATCTTGTGCATTTAAGCCTCAAGAGTCCTACTGCAATGCTGTAGGATAAGCACTGACCTGCAAGGTTGGTTTGAACCTCAAGGTTGATGGTTCAAAATCACCAACCACTCCTCAGAGACCCTATCCAGGCTTGCTATAAATTGGAACCAACTTGAAGGCATTTAAAACAAAAAGAAGTCATTTTAGAAGGAGTTCTGGTGTGGCACAGTAGGGTAAGCACTGGACTGAAAGGTCAGTTTAGACCACAAGGTCAGTTTAGATGGCAAGGTTGTTTTGGACCGCAAAGTCGATGTTCAAACTCACCAGCCATTCCTCAGAAACTCTATACAAAAGCAACAACAATAGTTTTAGAATGTGGATTCTGCCTAACATTCTTCTGTTTGTTTCCTGAGGCTTCTGATTCATAAAATTGCTGTGTACATAGTCCAAAGCAGGAAAGTGTGACAATTAAGACTGGATTCAGCTGCATATATTAGACACAACTTCTTGTTGGTAAGTGCAGTTAGAGTCAGTTTCAACTCATAGCAACCTTGTATAAGGGTTCTGAAGCTGGAAATCTTTGCAGGAGCAAAAAGTCTCATCTTTTTCCCATGGAGTGACTGGACTACTGAAAGCACCAACCTTGTGGTTCATTCCCAGTCCAGTGCTTATCCTGCAGAACCACTGCACCCCCAACAGACACGATTGTTAAGTGTTGTTGAGTTAATTCTGACTCATAGTGACTCTGTATAGGGTTTCTGAGGAGCAGCTGGTGGATTTGAACTATCAATCATGTGGTTATTAGTCTAGTGCTTATCCTATAGCACCACACCAGGGCTCCAACAAACACTACTATTGTTATTGTTGTTAAGTGTCATCAAGTCGGTTCCAACTCATAGTGATCCTTGGACACTTAAATGCACACAATTCATGTCAATGAAGGTCAGAGAAGTTGGGCCTTGGTTTCATACAGTAGCTTCATATAGATTCACAGGGATCTTCCCAGATTTCCTGTCCACCTTGCTCACAAACACATGTCATCTGCATTTCTAACAGCAGGAAAAAGGAAGTGGCAGAAAGGACAAAGAATGCATACGAGGCTTTCTTTCAAGAAAATTTCTCAGAAGTTACATATTTCCATTTCCTCCTCACTGACTATGCTGATAAGGTCAAAGGGAAAGAGAGAGAATAGATATTCGGGTAGGCATGATGATGACACAACATAAAAAGTCACCTTGAGATCTCTCTATGGTTCATGGGAAACTGTATTACATTCAGTACAGCAACAATCACCACTCTTTAGAAGGCACACAGTGAATCCCTTCCCATTCCACTTCTAAAAGGATCTACGACAACATAGGGTTATGACTAGGATCTGTTTCCTCCTTCCAAGCAGCAAAGTGCTTAGTTAAAATGATGTGTTCCAAGTCTAAAATAAAATCTAACTGAATATTTTTCATTACTCTCTTTTTCACAATTTTTTTTTTCTTGGCTTTTCACACTCCTTTGTTCTTTCATATGACAGTCACTTTCAAATTTTAAAAAGTTAGGATTTCCAAATTGTACCTAAAAAAATAGATTAATAATAAATTTTGCCTCAGGACACACTTTTATTATTTATTAATGAGCGATCTGTTTCTATTTTATTTATGAGTTAGTAATTACATAAGCACTTACAAACTCATCACCCAAAACAAACCCTAGGACCTTGACAATATCCCAGTTCATCCTCTGGTTTCTTACACATGACACAACTATTGCACTTTGAACTGTGTTAATAGACACTTTCTTACGTTTACAATATTTTCATTTATTTTATTCTTATTTTATAGGCCCAAGAACATATAATAAGAGGCCTGAAAATTGTGGCACCATACCAGCCCTGAGGAAACCTGCTATGGCACTGCAGGATAAGCACTGGACTGTTAACTGCATGGTTGGCAGTTCAAACCCATTTACCACTCCCTGGAAACCCTATACATGGTCACTATGAATCAAAACCAACTCAATGGCACGCAACAACAGCAGCTACCAGTCCTGAATTAACTGGCTTTGGTCCTTTTTATTCTGGTGAAAAATAAAGAGACTTCTACTTTCTTTATGCAGATTTTATTTTCACACAGGCATTAAAGTATATTTCATAATTGAGACACTTGTGAATGGAATATTAAAAGAGAAATGGCATTCCTAAACTTCAAAAAATGCCATTTACACATCACAAGACAAGCCTAAAGGACTTGACAATGGAACTAAGCTATTAGAGAATGTGGCATAAGGAATGATATCAACTGAAAATTAAGCCAAGAAAGAAAAAGAAAAGACAAAAAGGTTAGATCTACTTACTTCCCTTTTCAGTACTAACAGTTTGTAAGTATTCTTGCAATGATAGGTCAATAAAGAAGTTGAAAATAGGTCTTCCTTGATGTTCTGAGAGAAGACAATTGCACAGTTTGCCAACACATTTTTGCCATTATGAGACAATTACTGTAAAGCTCGGTGGTGAAGTATTAATCAGAGAGAATACTGGATATAATGGAAGCTACCCCACATGCCTTTGCCCATATCCTTGGTTAAAATGGGATTCATCCAGAATTCCCTCATACCCTCACTAATGGATACGATGGTTGCACCACCCAGACACCTTTCAGAAAAAAAGGGTTGTTTCCAATTGCTGGAAAATACTTCCAGCTACCAGCCCCTGCTGTCATTCCCCTTTGAAGTGTGCCTCCACTGAAGAGGCCCACTGTGTTCAAAGTCTCCATCTTTCCAAAGACAGCCGATACTCATACACGGATCAACTGAAGGGCATAAACATCTAGCCCTTTTACCCTAAGTTAAAAGAAATCTCAGGGGTCATTTCAGTTTAAGAACTACCCAACTGAGGTTTTTTGTTGAGACTATGATATAGCTACTAGGCAGTTCCAACAGTTAACATATTCACCTGATGGACTAAAACCACTGACCTTGTGGTTAGCAGCCCAACACGTAACCCACTATGCTGCCAGGGTTCCCTACATGGAAGTGGGTTTGGATTGGTCTTAAGGAAAGTTTTTGTTTATGAAAAGCAATCAAGAGAGATCTAGAAGAATATATAAACAAATTTAGTTCTGTAGTACTTGTTCTTTTTCAGTACTTCTCTTGGGAATGAGAATGAGTACATTTAGAAAAACATAAGAATAGGATGTACTTCTGTTTCTTTCTCCTGAATGACTGTAATAGCAAAACGAGGGGACAAAAAAAAGGAATAGCAGTTATAGTCTGGAGATATGCTGTTGTGCTATGGAATAAGCACTGAACTGCTAACTGAAATGTCAGTGGTTCAAACCCATCAGCTGCTCCTTGAAAACCCTATGCAGGGTCACTATGAATCAGAATGGAGTTGATGGCACTTAACAACAGCAATAGTTATAATCCAATAATTTTGGCACGAAAGTTTATCCTTTACTAGGGTTACTAAATTGTAGCACTGTGGATTAATGCGCCAGACCACAAAGCCATTTGAACTGCAAGGTTGGTGGTTCAAACTCACCAGCTGCTCCTCAGAAACCCTATATAGAGTTGCTATGGGTTGGAACCAACTTGACGGCACTTAATAACAACAACAATAAGGATTACTAAGAAGTTGTTTGTCTTACCACATTTCTTGGAAGATGATCCACTATTGACAATAAAAAACAAGTCTAAAATTTTCTTCCATCTTGTGGAATTCCATAAAAAGGCCATAGACAGAAGAATCGAGTGTCCTGAAGTACTGAAATTGAAGCACTGAAAATGACTGCTTCTGCTTTGCCATTTTCGACAGAAGCAGTCATGAGGACAGTCTTTTCTTTATTAATTGATCAAAGTTGGTGGTTTCCCCTAATTCCAAGATTTTTCAAGTTGATGTTTTGTTTTCCTAAACGCCTATCTTCCCATTACATTCTACATATGAAAAATCCATCATAGTTTTGCCATCGTGGGAATGTTGTGCTGCTTAAAACAGATGTTAGTGACAACTTGACTAGAAGGAAAAGTCAGAAAAGTCAAAAGGACTGTGGGAAAGAGTGTTAATATTCTTAGAAGATAGAAAACGATAGCTATGCTATATTGACACACTTGGAAGACTAATGTCAAAATTTTTTATTGTGTTATTTATCCATGTGAAACAGACTTGTAGCACTAGCCTGAATGATTCTTTGAGATCTGAGACCTTATACATATTTTGGTCAAGACTTTACACTCAGTGCCTAGCAAAGATTGAATGGACTTCTAATCAGTATCTTCTGAATAGATGATTGAAGAAGTATAATTAGAGAATTTTTATATCACATGAGATAGTGACTAGAAAGAAAGAGATGACACTTGATAATAATTTTCCTAAATAATTGGCTTTAGAATTTTTCTGAGGAGAGATAGTAAAAATGCTGTCCCCACTTTTCCCTCCTTAAAACTACAATTGCAGTTGTTGCTGTTGTTAAGTGTCGTCAAGTTGGTTCCAACTCATAGTGACCTGTATTGGATTTCTAAGAAGCAGCTGGTGAGCTTGAACTGCCAATCTTACAGTTCAAACTGACCTTGCAGCCCAGTGCATTAATCCACAGCACCACACCAGGACTCCACAACTGTAGTATTGCATGGCAAATACATTTGTTTATGGTATGAGGGTATAGAGAGAGGCAGGGAGGAAACCAGTTAAGGCTGATACTTGAAAGGGAGACCTAGATTCTGCTTAGTTTTCTAATATCCCCTTAATTATCTTACATCAGACACCTCCTACCCAGTCTGGTGAGGTGCTGTAGAATAAGCATTTGACCATAAGGTTGGTTTGAAATGCAAGGTCGGTGTTTCAGACTCACCAGCTGCTCCTTGGAAACCCTATACAGAGTCGCTATGAGTCAGGACAGTACTTAACAACAACAACAACCCAGTCAGGATGTTACCCCTTTGGGTTGTGACTCATTCCCTAGATTTCAGTTAGTTCCATAGAGGCTTTGCTAAGGTCTTCAGATGGAAACAGACGTTTATACTCTTAGGAGGTTTTGCTTGGCTTCTTCCTGAACTCTTTCTTCTCATCTCCTTAGTCTGATTCTCTATAGTTTGGAAGGTTATATAAATGATATTTGCCAGGATCTTGTCATATCCTCTTTATTCATCAGTACTGCTTCTTGGATGAATGGCCTGGCAAAAACATCTAGTCACAACAGAATTTTAGTTTGTATGATTGAAAAATGAAGTTTTTCCAAAAATTAAAAAATTTTGCCCTAATGTTGTTCACTTTTCCTTGATTGGTGTCTTCTGGTGACTTGATAGCTTTTCTTATCATCATTATTTTTTGTCTACTCTCATTAGGTATTGGGGGACCACTACATAATTATGCTATCCTAAACTTCCAAATATTCCAGCTTCACTCTTCATATAAAGGAAATCTCAAAAAAGAATAAAGGCTTTATGGGGAGAGTTTAAGTAAAGGATACAGAAGAGAAACATATCTGGACGATAGCATTCCTTGAGAAACATGGAAAATTGAGGTGTTGGAAACCCTATACAGGATCGTTATGAGTCAAAAACAACTTAATAGCACTTAGCAACAACAACAACAATTAAGTCCTTATCTTGTTCATCACTACATCTGAAATAGAAGGGAAGAGAAATAGTAAGTATTCTGATGTCAGAATATTCAGCACTCTCCTCTAAAGCAACATATTTTGGTGCATTTGGATAAAATCCACATTACAGAAACAAAGAAAAATAAAGATATGAGCAAATATCAGTTGAGGTTATGGAATGAACTATCTTCTAATTACCAGTCTTAGCTATTTCCTTTGACTTAATTCTTGGAAAATTGCCCAACACACTCTTTTTTCACTTAGCTTTCCATGTTATCTTTCAGAGGATAAGAGTTTGATTACGTATATGGGTTTTAGAACTAGGAAGAAAACTAAATCTTTATGCAATCCTTTTGCTTATTTAAAAGATAAATTTTATCCTAACTCCTTGATTAATGAAGTTAAAATATAACATGTAAAGAACTCAATCCATAAAACTATTCAATTAGAAAATGGTTAGCATCACAAAAGTCTTATATTTCTAAGAGAATCATAAAGCTCCTTCTGTGTGTAAATTTCTATTTACACATCAATAAGAGGATGTAACTGAGCCAAGTAAATTCAAGAAATTAGGAGCCGTCATATTTTGAAGATATTTTCAAATAAAATTCTTACCTAATTGTGAGAGGCAATTCTAGTAAATAAATTGAGAAACATTCATACCTACGGGCAAGACACCAACCAAGCAGTTCCTGAAATGGTAGCCCAACACAGCAACTTTTATAATTTGAACTATATTCTATACATCAAACCCACCAGGAGACATCTACAAAATTATCTGTTTCAGCAACAGAAAATATTGCATTTATATTCAGGATATTTTTAATTAAACCTCTAATTTTGCAGGTACAAGGGTAATTCAAAAAGTATTACTACTAGGGTTCTGGTTCATATATGAATGGAACTACACAGTTGGGAGCCTCATCAAAATGAGTAGGAAACTCCAGACCTACATAGTCAGTTTTTGTGAGTTCTGGATTAGTGAGAACTCTCTTCCCAGGCTGCCCTCTTGGACAGAAAGACCTTGATCCCAGCTGCTTCTGGGTCTGCACGAACTACTTCCAAATTGGGTGCCCAGAACAGTAAGCACTTAGGACCATAGAACTCCAACTAGAGTCAAGCTCCACTGTCTCATTCCTTGCCTATCTACCATGCCAACTCCTTGGCTGGTACGACCACACAGAGTTTTCACCATTAAGAGAAATGGTGATCAAAATTAAGGGTGATCTAAATTCCAGAACAGGAAGAGATAAAGAAAAGCACAGAAAAAAAGACAAAATAAACAAGTCAAACAGTTGTTGGAAGAAAACTTCCCTAACACCATGACAATGGAAAGATAGCATTCAAGAGGCTAAATGAACCACAAACAAGATAGAACCAAAAAGAAAATCATCAAAACATATCATAATCAAATTATACAAAATCAAAGTCAAGGGAAGAATCCTGAGAGTAACTCAGTAAAAATTAAAAGTTGCCTACAAAAGAGTACCAATATTATTTAACTCTGATTTCTCAGCATAAGCCATCCAGGCAGTAAGGCAATGGGAAGATAGATGCAAAATTCTGAAATACCCAGCAAAACTGTCCCTGAAATATATGGCAAATTTAGAGTATTTCCAGATATAAAGAAATTAAAGGAATTTGTAATAACCAGACAAAATTTATCAAAACTACTAAAGGGAGCTCTTTGGATTGATAACCAACAATCTGAGATTGACCTACATGGCAATATCACCCAGAACTTAATCCAGATATAGTAGTATCCAAAGTTAAACAAACCTAACTAGACTGAAAATAGGGAACCAGAGGTACCAATTTATAATGAAATAAACTACAAAGAAAAAATGGGGGGAAATGTAATTACAGAACTTCCAAATGGTGAGGAGGTCGATTCAATTTTAAGACAAAGCAGACTGTTTTATCTTAACTGGGGAATAAATTAATAAATTAGAGTGTAACCTCAAAGAAAATTAATGCGCTTTCACATCAAAACAAGAAAAAGGAAAACTGAAATGATTTAGTAAACATTAAAATAACAGCAATATAGAAAATGACAGGAAAATGCTCAAACAAAATGAACTTAGCACAGAAAATTATGTGGAACAAATAAAACAGCAGCATCACACACAAAAAATAAACACACAGAAAAATGACAGCAATCAATTTATACCTATCGATAATTATACTGAACATCAATGAATTAATTTCACCAGTCAAGAGACAGAAAGTAGCAGAACGGATAAAAAAAAAACAAAAAACAGGATCCTTCAATATGCTGTCTATAAGAAACACAACTTAAAGACAAAGACAAAAATAGATTAAAACTCAAAGGATAGAAAAAAATTCATCACACTAAACGTCAATTTTATTAAAGTTTGCTTTATGTATTTGAGGCGCTTTCAATGAGAATATAGATATTTATTATGATTATATTCTCTTGTTTAATTGATCCTTTAATTATGAAATAATGTCTGTTATCTCTTATACTTATTTTTGCTTTAAAGTTTATTTTATCAGAGATTGATATTGCCACTCCTCATTTTTTATTGCTGTTAGCGTGATGAATTTTTTTTTTTGGAAAAAGGAGGAAAGTGATTGATTTTCAGCCCAGGAGTGGAGGTCCCTGGCACCATCAAGTGAGAAGAGCGGAAAGTGTGACCCTACCCAGAGAGTCAGTGAAGCCAGGCATGGAGACAAAGATGACGATGTGGACAGATGGAGTGG
>NW_006408616.1:1056999-1058208 GCF_000296735.1 Chrysochloris asiatica
TCGAAACTACCAGCTGCTCCACGGGAGAAAGATGAGGCTTTCTACTCCCGTAAGGATTTACACCCTCGGAAACCCTGTACAGGGTTGCTATGGGTCGGCTCCGACTCGAAGGCACTTAACAACAACAACAATGCTACCAGAGCTCCTGATTAGAATACCTAAAATGGGGCTACAACATGCCCAGTGAAGGAGGCTTCCTGTGGAGCCTCTGCATTACATAAAACCATAGGTGGAATCCTGAATAGCATCCAGAATATTCTGAGGTGGGAAACATCCACTTGAAAGCAGACCAGCCTGGAGCAGCCAGAAAAACAGAAAATACTTCTTGAAAGAAAGACTGACAGGAAAAACACAAAACAATATAGATAGACCGACTGATTACTACAAGAACAAACAAGTGGCTCACCTAGGAAACATCAAGACAAGTGGTTGGGTCCCCTCTGGGCAAACCTCCTTCTAAGACTAAGAATACAGACTCTGATTGGTGAACACGTTTGTCACTGATAAGGGGAAGTGAGGGAAAAGCAGCAATGAAGTTGCAAGCTAACTTCATTAGACTCCTGTGAACCTGGCTGGAGACCTTGTTGACCAGTAGTGTGGCAAGACCAGGGGACTCTTGGACCCAGAGTCAGTGACATAGCCACAGAGGACTAAAGTGGAGAGTGAAGTACCCAGCTGATAAGAAGAGAGGGCGCATGCATAAGTACACCCACACTGGCAGATAATACTCACTTGACCTGGCTTCAATAACTAGATGATCAGAACTCAACTAGAAGAAGAGAGAAGAGGAAAAAAAGAATAGTCTGATACAACTTGATGAACTTGACCTACACCTATGGATGCAGTAGTTCAAAAAAGGGGAAAAAATCTTCACAGTGAGGATCATTCCCACTCATTCCATACACGGAGAGTACAGGGATGGGCAACTTGGACATTGGCTACCCAGAATGGGGGTGCTACAGAGGCAAGAAGTGACTGGCTTACAAGCATTCAAGAGGGAACCTAGATCCAGAGGGCATGAACAAGGTAGAATCCCCACTGAGTAGTATCCAATCTGTCTAGACAGGGCTGATGAAAGGAGATGTGGATAGGTCTCTTGTGATACAATAGTGAATCATTGCTATCAGGACTGATTGTGAGGGCTGGAAATGTAAAGGTAGATGTTTTGGGGCATAAGGAGGGGAGTGATTAACTTTTCAGTCTAGGAGC
>NW_006408616.1:1059538-1079974 GCF_000296735.1 Chrysochloris asiatica
GCTAGTGGGTTTGAATCTCTGACCTTGAGATTAGCAGTCCAATGCCTAACCCACAGCCACCAGAACTCCACACATCCCAATGTCGGTAGAAACAAAACAAAACAAAAGCCTCCGAGAAGTTAAAGATAATACAAGACAGGTACAAAACTACTTTGTTTAAATAGATATAATCTGATGTTCAAATTATTCTTATTGCTGGGTTCTAGCTATTGTGGCAAATGGAAGAGAAAAGTCATGTTTATTTTTTCTTTCTTTCTCTTTAAATAATCCAGCTCAGCCCCTGAAATATAAAAGTAATAATCTTACTAAAATGATTTCTGCAGAAGTTTAAATGTTTAACTTCTCAATGCATTATTTGAGTTTATTTGATTCTAGACACAGCAAATGAAGGGAACAGACACAGAATTGTGTCAGGATTTTATCACTGCATTAAAATTTTTTACCTGGACTTTTTGCTAAACAAATACATATACTTACTTCACAATTTATGCACTGGAAAAAAATAATAAAAAGAAAAGCTATGAAGGCATTAAATCAAACAACCTATTACTGTCAAGTCAATTCCAACTCATAGTAACACTACAGGACAGAACAGGACTGTCCCACAGAGGCTGAGATCTTCATGGAAGCAGACTGCCACATCTTTTTCCACAAAGCAACTGCTGGGTTCAAACCACTGAACATTTGCTTAGCAGTAAGAACTTAAGCACTGCAGCGGAGGGGAAACAAAGCAAGTTTCAAGACTAATTGAATTACTTAACCTATCTGTATGTTTCCGGTTTCTCATAAAATTTTTTTTTAAAACACTACAAAGTGTCTGCCCTTTCCCAGACTATCGTACAGAGTCTACATATTCAAGATAGATGGCATCATTAGACATCTTGGCAGAAACTATGTCAACAAGAAAGCATTGAACAATTTCCTAGAAAAAAATAGAATAATGATTAAAAGGAACCCAGATTTGTCTTAACCTTTCAGCCTTCTTCCCCAAAGCTTTTCTTTGGGAAAAAAAGGTTGACCTTAATTATTACACTAAAAAAGTCTTGCTTTTCCACTGGAATTAAAACTTTGTGAAACTCAGAATAGTCTGGGAAATGCAAACATATTCTTAATTAGCAATTAAAGTAAAAATGTTTTTGGGATAAACTGCTTGCTAACCACACGTTCAATGATTCAAATTCACCAGTTGCGTCTTGAAAACCCTATGTTGTCGTTGTTGCTAACTGCCATGGGTTCCGACCCTGTATAGGTTTCTGAGGAGTGGATGGTGAGTTTGAACTACCTACCTTGTGGTTCAAATTATCCCTGAGGTCCAGTGCTTATCCTATAGTGCCACACCAGGACTCCTATGAGTCAGAGTTGACTGGACCACACTTAACAACAATAAATTGTCTGCGATTAAATTTTTAAGTTTGTGAACATAATTTATTTTGTCATATTTTGTCACTGTTCACCTTGACTGATTTACTGACAATGTTGTTGTTGTTAAGTGTCGTCGAGTCGGTTCTGACCCATAGCGACCCTGTACAGGGTTTCCGAGGGTGTAAATCTTTACGGGAGTAGAAAGCCTCATCTTTCTCCCGCGGAGCAGCTGATAGTTTCGAACCGCTGACCTTAAGGTTCACAGCCCGATTCGTAACCACTATGCTACCAGAGCTCCTTACTGACAATAGTGGAAACAATATTGGCTCCCTTACAAGAACAATTGCAAAGAAAAAAATTAGATGATATAAGGAAAAGCACAACATCTAGAATCTAGTGCATAGCAATGTTCAATGGTGGTGGTGGTGGTTATGTGCCGTGGACTCGGTTCTGACTCATAGCGACCATGTACAGCGTTTCTGAGGCTGTAAATCTTTATGGGAGCAGAAAGCCTCATCTTTCTCCTGTGGAACAGCTGGTAGTTTTGACGTACTGGCCCTGAGGTCAGCAGCCCAATTCGTAACCACTACGCTCCCAGAGCTCCTTAGCAATGCTCAATAAATCGCTGAAAAGTCCTTTCTGAGAGTTAAAAGTTTTTAGCTCATAGGAGTAAAGTGAGCACTCATAGCATTTAAAAGAATCAGATCTTCCTTCGGGTTAGAAATATGTTGACTGTGGGAACCTGCAAGGCTCTGTTGTTGTTAAGTGCTGTAGAGTCAGTTGTGACTTACACCAATCCTGTATAAAGTTTCTGAGGCTGTAAATCTCTGCCAGAGCAAAAAAAAATTCATCTTTCTCCTGAGGAGCATCTGGGAGGCTCAACTGCCATCCTTTTGGTTCGAAGTCCAGTGCCTATCCTCGAGAGCCACCATGCTTTCATAGAAAGTACAATAACTAACTCAACAACTACATTTAGCAAAGAAAGAGGCTACTCCCTGAACCCTTCCAGTTTTATCCATACTCCATTTTTTATTGTTTAGAAGAGAGCATAATTTAAATTTTATAAGTGTATAATAGAACAATATAGAGTATCTCCTGGAGCTTGGTAAACTAATGCTCTATTTTAATTTACTTTGGATGGTTAATTTGTCTAGGATTAGAATTGGATAGTTCATTTCATCCCTGTGATTAATAATGGCCTACATGGGTAGTAGAGTCTTGATTTGGTGATGTAGGATAAGCACTGGATTACTAACTGCAATGTCATAGGTTTAAACTCACTAATTGCACCTCAGAAACCCTACATAGGGTTACTATGAGTCTAAACCAACTCAATGGCACTTAACAACAATAACAATATAGGTATTAGCATTGTATTGAAAGAGATTTAAGAAGCAGTTGATAATATCTGTCTACTCTTATTGAGTCCCCAGTGGTGCAAACAGTGAACAACCAAGAAATTGGAGGTCTGAGACCACAAAGTGGCTCCTCAGAAGAAAGACTTGGTACTCTACTTCCATAACAATCAGTTATTAAAAACCCTACGGAGCACAGTTTTACTGTGACACATAGAAGGTCACCATGAGTTAGAATTGACTCTACAGCAACTGCTTGGTTGACTCTAGGTGTAATTCTCAGTTTTAGTGTAAAAAATTCCAGGTTGAATTTCTAGGCCCTTCTTTCTGCTAGATAGAGAAGCTCATGGCAAGGATTGATTAAGTCACCATTGAATCTTCAACAATTAGCTTCATTTTTACATTATGGGTCTTAATATGTGACTAAATGTCATTGTATCTCAATCCTCCTTATCCTTTCCCTTGAATCGTCAGGTCTTTATGTTGGCACAGGCAAATACAGCATGAAAATAATACTAAACCCAATCCAAAAGGAGCAACACTTTATCAACTTCTAGATATTTGAGGTTTATTATTCTCTTTCTTCCCTTCCCTACATAATAGTAAAGAAGGATTTCAATCCCATTGCCATTGAGTTGATTCAACTCATAGCAATCCTACAGGACCAAGTAGAACTGCCCATGGGGTTTTCAAGGCTGCTGGCTGCTTTCTTTACTGAAGTAGACTGCTAAACTTTTTTCCCATGGAGCAGCAGGTGGGTTCCAACCAACAACATTTCAGTTAGCAGACAAGCATTTAACCACTGAGACACCAGGGTTCCTTAGGGTTATATTACATAAACTTTAATTGGTCCTTTAGTCCCCAGAGAATTTAGTTGAGTCGCTTCAGTAAGGAAGCTGTTCATGTGGAAAGTGTCATTCCCATGGAATAATTTTGTGAGACTGCTCAAATTTAAACATTAAGTCTGGGGAAAATAAAGAATGTGAGAAAATATAACAAGATTTCTTATGTTTTTGCATAATTTTTACTCTTTGACCAAGGGGGAGCAATATGTAATCAATGTTTTCATGTTTTTCAGCATTTGGTCTGGAGCCAAATTGAAAAATAGTTCCTCTCCCACTGAGGATTAGCCCAAGGCTTTCGTGTCTCCTTTGTGTTGTGAGAACCACATCCCAGGATGTTTCCCTTGTTATGACATGGGCAGAGTGTACGTGCAGACCTGAACACAATGACCTAGTCATTAACACTCACCAGCTGTCTCAAGTGATCCCAAAATAAAACTCTTGTGGAACATCCCTGGCCTACAAAGTCACTCTACTAACACCAGGGCATGAGAGAGGAAATAACTTTCTATGACTCTAAGCTGTATCTTAAGCAACAGGGGAAGAACACTTTAACCAATGGCATTGTTTACCCATACAATTGTGATAATAATTATATTGTCCAATGATTTCCATATTCCATTGGATCACCTCACTTTGGAAGGGCACAAACATGGATTTCATCCAGTCAATTAGCAAGGTAGCTGTCTTCCAAGTTTCTTGGCATAGATGAGGGAGGGCCTCCAGTGCTGCATCAGTTTGTTGAAATATTTCAATTTGTATCCTATCAATTCTGGTGCCTTGTTCTTTGTCAATGCCTTCAATGCACCTTGGACTTCTTCGTTCAGTATCACTGACTCTTGATTATATGCTACCTCTTGAAAGGGTCGAGCGTGAACCATTTTGCTTTAGTACAGTGACACTTTAGTACAGTGACATCTTCTTTTGATGCTTTCTGCATCATTCAATATTTTGCCCATAGAATCCTTCAATATTTCAAGTTGAGGCTTGAACTTTCTCTTCAGTTCCCTCTTCTTGAGAAGTGAGCCTTCTTCCATTTTGGTTTTCTAACTCCAGTGATTTGCACATTTTGTTATAATGTTTGACTTTGTCTTCTCAAACTGACCTTTGAAATTTTCTGTTCTTCTCTTTTACCTTTCTTTATTTCTTCCATTTGCTTTAGCATCTCTATGTTGGAGTCTATTTTAGCATCCATTTTGATCTTTTCCTTCTTTCTTGTCTTCTTAATGACTTTTGCTTTCTTCCTGTATGATGTTCTTGATGCCATTCCACAGGTCTTCTGATCTTCAGTCATTAGTGTCTAATGCATCAAATATGTTCTTTTGTTGATCTCTATATTTAGGTGGGATGCATTCAAGGTAATATTTTGGACCTCGTGTACTTGTTTTAATTATCTTCAGCATCAGTCTGAACTTGTATATAAGCAACTGATAGTCTGTTCCACAGTCTTGTCTTTGGCCTTATTTTGGCTGATGACATGGAGTTTTTCCACTGTCTCTTTCCATATATGTGTTGTTGTTGTTAAGTGCCATTGAGTCAGTTCTGACTCATAGCGACCCTATACACAACATAATAATACACCACCCAGTCCTGCACCATCCTCACAATTACTACTACCCTTGAGCCCATTGTTGCTGCTACTGTGCCATTGGGAGGCTCCTTTTTCACTGTCCCTCCACTCTACCAAGCATGATGTCCTTCTCCAAGAAGCAGTCTCTCCTGATAATATGTCCGAAGTATGAGAGACAAAATTTAGCCATCTGGGCTTCTAAAGAACAATCTGGTTGTACTTCTGTCAACACAGATTTGTTTGTTCTCTGGCAGTTCATGATACATTTAATATTATTTGCCAACACCATAGCTCAAATGCATAAATTCTTATACTGTCTTCCTTATTCATTGTTCTATTTTCACATGCATATGAGGCTACTGAAACTATTATGGGTTGGGTCAAGTGCACTTTAGTCCTCAAATTGACATCTTTGCTCTTCAAAACTTTAAAAAGGTCTTGTGCAGCACATTTACCTGATGC
This sequence comes from Chrysochloris asiatica, assembly GCF_000296735.1. Classification (NCBI taxonomy): domain Eukaryota; kingdom Metazoa; phylum Chordata; class Mammalia; order Afrosoricida; family Chrysochloridae; genus Chrysochloris; species Chrysochloris asiatica. The sequence goes on from NW_006408616.1 coordinate 1,065,130, forward strand.
AGTACATCATTTCTTTACTTCTGCTTCCAGGATTCTTGGTTGTGGATTCAAGAAAAATAAAATCTTTGACAACTTCAATCTTTTATGCATTTATCATGATGTTAATGATTGGTCCAGTGGTGAGGATTTTTGTTTTCTTTACATTGAAGTGCAACCAATACTGAGGGCTGTGGTTTTTGATCTTCATCAGTAAGCATTTTAAGTCCTGTTTGCTTTCAGCATGCAGCAATATTATACTTCAAATTGTGAGTTTTATTTTCAGTTTGACCAACTGTCTAATATTTGAAAGTTAGTCCTAATGCATCCACCACTGGATCAATCAGAATCAAAGGGGAAAAAATTATTATAACAGCAGTGGGTCATCTTTTATGAGCTGAGTGATAATTTCGAGAACAAAATGAAGTGACCTTCAGAAACCCTAAACATTGAAAAGAATATTGTAAGCCATCCCCACACCATGCATGCATTCATTAATTAACAAATAATTATTAATTTAATACAGTGTGCCAGGCACTGATGGTTTTAGAACAGTGATCCAAATAGGCATAAGGCCTGCTCTTATAAAGCTTATATTTTAGTTCAGAAAATTCTCAATACATATAATAATAAAATACATTATATCAAAGGTCATGTGTGCTATGGGGAAATTAGCAAAGTAAGATAGATGAGGACAGGGGGTAATGTTTGAAATTATAAATAGGACCCTCAAAGTATTCCTTAATGAGAAAGCAACATTTGAGTAAAGAGTGTACAAAAGAGAAGTCTTTAGGACAAAGGTAAAAGCCAATGCAAGGGCCCTGGGGTAAGAATATACCTATTGTGTTTGAAGAAAGCAAGGAGATTGGTATTACTGGAATGGAGTAAGTGAGGGAAGATTTTAAATTTTATTGTATATTCAAGTAGAGTTGCCAAATAGTATAATGCATATTTAGAATTCAGAGAAGCTGTTGAGGATAAAGATAGAAATCTGAACTTTATCATCTTAAAGGTAGTACACTGAACCCACAATTGCACATCCCACGATCCTGGGGGATTTAAGTGTCACTCAACTGATAGTCAGCACATGTCTCCTCCACAGGTTAGCCTTAAAAATAATGCAGCCATGCTTTTTATACAACTGAATCTTCTGAACTCCACTTAAAATATTGTGGGGATTTCTTGACAACAATTACAATAACTGGCTGTGCATTCCTATCCTTAATGCAAGTTTTCATCACTGTAAATCTCTTTCTTCCCCTCATCCTTAAATCTACAAGAAGTTGAATTGGCGAAAGTTCTATAGTAGATAAACGAGGGTGCTTCAGAAAAGTTTACGGAAAATGTGTATTATGAAAAAAACTATATGTATGGAGTTGTTTTTTGCACCAAAATAAACTTGTACTAATTTGTTATTGGAGTCCTAGTGTGGTACTGTAGGATAAGCACTGGACTGCTAACCTCAAGGCCAGCCGTTCAAACCCACCAGTCAATCCTCAGAACAGCACGTAACAACAAACGATTTGTTAATACATGTCTGAACAGGCTTAGGGTCATGGTTTCATAGACATCCCAGTTAATTGGCCTCATAATATGCTTAGTGATTGTATTGTGCCTTGAGTTCATTGCATAATGTCTAGGGTTTTAGAGCTTGCAAAACAGGCACAAAAATTGCTTTCTAGTCACCTGGAACAACAGAGAAAGAGGGTGTGTCAGGATTAGGAGGAGGGTTTGGTATGTGTGGAGTCCTGGTGTGGCACTATGGGATCATGTGCTGAATTGCAAGGTCACTTTTAACCAAAAGATCAGCAGTTCAAATCCACCAGCCACTCCTAGGAAACAGGACGCTATGAGTCAGAAATGACTTGATGGCACTTGGCACTTAAGAACAATAACAATGTTATGTGTGGTTAATTGACTCCTTGAACAACTACCACCTTTTCCATGAGACCGAAAGTACTGGGTGGTGCCCAGCTGCCATTACTGAGCAGTTGGAACAAAAGTTCTACAGAGGAATTCTGATCAAAAGTGGAAAAATGCAAAACAGAATTTCAAATTCTCAAGTTCTCCAGACTTTTGGGAGTCATGGAGGCTGGGTTGTTGTTCTTGTTGTTAAGTGCCTTCTTGCACTATGACTCAGAGCAATCTTTTTCAAGGTTTCTGAGAAGTGGCTGGTAGGTTTAAACTACTGACCTTAGAGTTCAAACTGACCTTGCGGTCCAGCGCATTATCCTGGAGCGACACACCAGGACTCCATTCCCTGAATCTACTGCTCTGAGATGATCTTTAAACCTTAAGCTGAAAACAAACTCTGGTATCTTCTTAAAACCAAACAATAGTTAAGCTTTTTAAAAAACTGTCTGCCTTGATCATCGTACTTTTTAAAGCACTATCTATACAATCACTTTGAAAACAGCAACTTGAAAGAAGAGATAAGAGTCTTAGGAGGCAGTGAGTTTACTTTAACCTGGGATGAAAAACTCAAGAAAGGAGGGTGAAATGGTTGCACAAATCCAAGAATAGAACCAATGTCACTGGTTAGTACTCGTAGAAACTGTGGAATTGGTGTATGCTTTCCATAATCATAACAAAATTCATTTTTAAATGAAATATATATATCTTGGAGATATTACTGTATTTAAAGCTATGAACCTGAATGTTACCAGTAAGCGAGTAAGTGGTGATGACTGTGTGCCATCAATGGCTCTGATTCACAGTAACTCTTACAGGGTTTCTGAAGCTGTGTATCTTTACGGAAGCACAAAGTAGCTTCCAGTCTCCTATGAAACAATTTCTTATTTTCAAAGACAAGTATTACAGAGCACCAACACCAATACCACTGAATAATTCCTTCCCTCCTTAAGGTTTCATGAAAAGAATCTCTAAAAGCATCCAACTCATTCCTCTCATCTTGAGCAACATTTTGGCTGCTGCTCTTTTCTCCATTACTGAGCAAGTGGTGATAGGGACAACATGTGACTGTGCTTGACATTTGGAGAGTCTGTTGTTGTTAACTGCCATCGAGTCGGTTCCAACTCATAGCAACTCTGCTTAGGGTTTCTGAGGAGTGGCTGGTGAGTTCAACCACCTGTCTTATAGTTCAGTGCTTATCCTACCGCGCCACACCAGGAAAGTCTAGTCTACTGGAAAATATTAATCAAAACCTTCAAAATTGTTATTATGCTTCTTGTGATATTCCTAAATTATTTCACTATTATGTCTGCATCAAAAGGGTCCTGGTGTGACTGGATAAGTACTGGAATGTCAACTGCAAAGTTGGCAGTTCAAAGTCAGCAGCTGCTTCTTAAAAACGGTATATAGGGTCTCTATGAGTAGGATTAAGGAGCTCTGGTAGCGTAGTGGTTACGAATCGGGCTGCGAACCTTAAGGTCTGTGGTTCGAAACTACCAGCCGCTCCGCAGGAGAAAGATGAGGCTTTCTATTCCCGTAAAGATTTACACCCTCGGAAACCCTGTACAGGGTCGCTATGGGTCGGAACCGACTCGATGGCACTTAACAACAACAACAACAATGAGTAGGATTTGACCCTACAGCATTTAACAACAGCAAGGGGTATATTGTCTGCTTTTTAGATAATCTAGAACTGAGAAAAATAACCCAGCAATATTCTCAACAGTACTATATTAAAATGTAAACTGGAGACTTTGTTATTGAAAATAAATAGTATTACAAATAAATCTTGAATGCAATTTTCTGAATATATTAAAAATATATTTTAAGATATTGGACAATGATCTAATCATCTACCTAACAACATCAGGTACAAATACTTCAAATATTAAGTAATGTAAATTACGTATTGATGTTTATTATGTTTGATCTCTGATGGGTACATACTTATACTGCCATCTACTGTTTGGTAGTAAAATCATCCACACTGGTGGTGGTGTTAGGAGCCTTGCAGGTGAATGTGGCTCATGGAGGACCTAATGGGTTTGAACTGCCACCTTGTGGTTCAAATCGACCTTGCGGTCCAGTGTTTATCCTACAGTGCCACACACTCGTGAATGAGTGGTTCAGGTATCTTCTCTATAATTTATAATTTATAAAAGATTATAATTTATAATCTTCTTTATAATTTCAATTATCGTTTTCTAAAAATCAAATGTTATGTGACATAATATTAACTTGAAGACTGTATTTAATTTTTTTAAGAGACAAATTGGAAAATACAAAACCTCAACCAACTTTATAAAATATAACAAAGGCATGTGCCTGCCTCTGTGGGGGGGTATGCAATAAATTATCAGGTTAGGGTGCAAATGCTTAAAGCATTATTTTCTGATTACCAAACAATGAATATAATTGCTTAATGAACAACTGTACACATTAAATTTGTCGCTCCTTGACATACATTTTTTTTAAATTGTCTATGTGATGCTGATTTTATTAGGAATGTACCTTCAGACTTTTTCCCTAGTCATTTTGTAAATCAAGTTGAATGTCTACATAGTCAATACCTCATATCTATATTTACCACTAATGAAAAAAGAAAGATGGAGAAAATTGTGTTTATCATTTATCTAGGAAAATGGATAAGATACAACATATAAATAATTATATTATATTACAAAATACATTACATGCATTACATGTTGTGTAATTTAAAATACACAGATATATTATTAAAGACTTAAATGAAGTACCTTTTACTTGTTACTGTTATTGCTAAGTACTGTCGAGCTGGTTTTGACTCACAGCGACTATGTGCACAACAGAATAAAGCACTGAAGATCCTGTGCCAGCCTCACAATTGTTATGTGTGAGCCCATTGTTGCTGTCACTGTGTCAATACATCTCATTGGGGGTCTTCCTCTTTTTAATTGACCCTCCACTTTTCAAAGCCCTTCAAATATCCTTCTCCAGGGACTGGTCCCTCCTGACAACAAGTCCAAAAAGTAGGAGAGATGAAGTCTTGCCATGCTAGACTTAAGGAGCATTCTGGCTGTACTTCTCCCAACACAGATTTATTTGTTCTTCTGGCAGTTGATATTGTCATATTCTTTACCAGCACCATTATTCAAATGCATAGATTCTTCTCTGGTCTTCCTTATTCATGGTCCAACATTCACATGCATATGAGGTGACTGAAAATACCGAGGCTTGCGTCAGGTGCACCTTAGTCCTTAAGCTCTTGAACACTCAAAAGGAATCTTTTGTAGCAGGTTTGCCAAATGCAATACATTATTTGATTTCTTGACTGCTGCTTCCATGAGAATTGATTGTGGAACCAAGCAAATTGAAGTCTTTGACAACGTCCATCTTTTCTCCATGTATCATGATGTTATTTATTGGTCCACTTTGGAGGATTTTCATTTTTATTACCGTGAGGTGCAATCAATACTGAAAGCTGTAGTTTTTGAGCTTCATCAGCAAGTATTTCAAATCCTCTTCACTTTCAGCGGGCAAGATTGTGTCATCTGCATATCGCAGGTGCCTAATGAGTCTTCCTCCAATCCTGATACAATCTTATTCACAGTTGGTTATGGTCCACACAGCTGAAGGCCTTTGTATAATTAATAAAGCACAAGTAAACTTCTTTCTGGTGCTCTCTGCATTCAGATTTATCTATCAGATATCCCTAATTTCATGTGCTCTTTTGAATTTGGCTTGAATTTCTGGCACCTCCCTGTTGATGTACTGCTGCAATCATTTTTAAATTATCTTCAGCAAAATTTTACTTGCATGTGGTATTAATGATATTCCTTGATGATTTCTGCATTTCACTAGGTCACTTTTCTTTGGAACGGGCACAATTATAGTTCTCTTACAACTGGTTGACCAGGTAGCTATCTCCCAAATTTCTTGGTATAAATAAGTGAGGCCCTCCAATACTACATCAGTTTGTTGGAATATTTCAATCTGTATAACATCAGTTTCTGGAACCTTGCCTGGACTTCTTCCTTCAATATAATTGGTCCTTGATTATATGGTACCTCTTGAAATGATTGAACATTTTTAGTAATGATATTCTTTTTAGTAACAATGACTTTGTATTCCTTCCATCTTCTTTTGAAACTTCCTAAATCATTTAATATATTGTTCATAGAATTCTTCCAAATTGCCAATCAAAGGTTGAATATTTTCTTCAGTTCTTTCAGCTTGACAAATGCTGAACTTGTCCGTCCCTTTGGGTTCTCTAATTCCAGGTTTTAACACATTTCATTATAATACTTGACTTGTCTTCTCAAGCTGCCCTTTGAAATGTTCTGTTCAGTTCTTTTACTTCCTCATTTCTTCCAGTCACTTTAGCCTCTTTATGTTCAAGAGCAAGTTTAAGAGTATCTTCTGACAACCATTTTGATCTTCTCTTTCCTGTATTTTTAATGATCTTTTGGTTTCTTCATGAATGATGTTCTTTATGTCATCCCACAGTTCTTCTGGTCTTTGGTCATTAGTGTCTAATGCATCAATTTTTTTCCTGAGTTGGTCTCTACATTCAGATGGGATATATTCAAGGTCATATTTTGACTCTCACAGACTTCTAAATTTTCTTAAGCTTCAGTCTGAACTTGCATAGAAGCAATTGATGGTCAGTCCTTGACCTTGTTTTGGCTGATTATATTGAGTTTTTCCAATGTCTCTTCCCACAGATGTGGTTAACTTGATTCCCATGTATTTTATTTACACATGGTGAGGTCCATGTGTATAGTCACCATTTATGTTATCAAAAAGTATTTGCTACCAATAATTGCAATGCTAAAAGGACAGTAGGAAAACAATACCATTTACATTAGCCACCCAAAGGATGGAATATCTAGGAATAAATGTAACCAGAAAAACAAAAACTTATATAAAGAAAACTACAGAATACTACTACAAGAAACCAAAAGAGACAAAAATGGAAGAATATGCCATACTCCTGGATAGGAAGGCTTACCATTGTGAAAATGTCAATACTACACATATAATGCAATCCCAATCCAGATTCCAATGACATTCTTCAAAGAGATGGAAAAAACAATTACAAACTTTATATGGAAAGGAAAGAGTCCCAGGATAAGCAAAGCACTGTGTAAGAAAAAGAACAAGGTGGGAGGCCTCTTACTCCCTGATTTCAAAATTTACTACATGGCTTCAGTGGTCAAAACAGCTTGGTACTGGTATAATGAAAGATAACATTGATCAATGGAACAGAATTGAGAATCCAGAAATTAAAACATACACATACAGCCAACTGATTTTTAACAAAGTACCTAAGTATATTACATGGAGAGAAGATGGTCTCTTCAACAGATAGTGCTGGCAGAATTGGAAAGCGATATGCAAAAGACTGAAACAGCACCTTTACCTCACGCCTTACACAAAAACCAACTTAGCATGGATTAAATATTTAATTGTGAATCCCAGAATTACAAAGGCCTCAATGAAAAATAGGGGAAAAGGTGAGAGCTCTAATACAGAGCATACACAGACTACCAAATATTTTGAAACTTACACAAACAAAAACATACAAAAAAGATCAATGGGACATACTAAAAATTAAAAACTTGTAGCATCAAAAGACTTCGTCAAAAGAGTAAAAAGGGAGCCCACAGATTGGGAAAAAATCTTTTGCAATGACACATCAGACAAGGAACTAATTTCCAAAATATATAGGAACCTCTACAAGAAAAGGACAAATAACTCAATTAAAAAATGGGCGCAGGACATGAATACACATTTCACTAAGGAGGAGATCCGGCCAGCCAACAAACATATGAAGAAATGTTCACGATCACTAGCCATTAGAGAGATGCAAATCAAAACAACAATGAGATATCATCTCAAACCAGCAATAATAGCAAAAATCAAAAAAGTAGAGGATGATAAATGTTGGCGAAGATTTGGAAAGACTGGGACCCTCCTACATTGCTGGTGGGATTGCAAAATGGTCTAACCACTATGGAAAACAATATGATGCTTCCTCAGAAGGTTGGAAATAGAGATACCTTGTGGTATTTATCCACAAGAAATACGAGCCATAGCACAAGTAGATATATGCACACTAATGTTCATAGCAGCACTTTTACAATAGCAAAAAGATGGAGATAGCCTAAGTGACCATCTATGGAAGAGTGGATAAACACACTTTGGTACATACACACAATGGAATACTATGCTACCCTAAAGAATAACAAGGAAGCAGCTGCCACTGCATAACATGGATGAACCTTGAGGACATTATGCTGAGTGAAATTAGTCAGTCACAAAAGGAGAAATACGGCATAGAGCCATTATTGTAAAAGATTAAGAAATAGCACCCACACTAAAAGGTGGGGGGAATGATCTTTTAGTTTTTGTTGTTGTTGTTGTTGTTGGTTATCAGGGTGTATGGGGTGGGGGAGGGGGAGAAGGAGAAGGTGGTGCACAGGGTAGGGAATAGGCACAGGATAGTGGAGCACAGGGTATGGAATAGACACAGGATAGTTTGGGTGCTGGATGGCGGCATACACTAGAAGGGGAAGGGGAAAGGAAAAATAAGGCAGACGGGAGAATAGCTAGGCAGGTTTACATGGGCTAAATAGGACGGAGGTAAATAACGATATAAACACAAACGTGGAACAAGAGGGCTCATGGATAGAAAGATTGAGGCATGGTTTGAATGGGTAAAAGTCGGGAAATGATGTTAAGATGCTTGGCTGTCTTTTCAATCTTGGTTTTCTTTGCCTACTATTGTAAAATAGACACTTGAAAGGAAGAGAGAGAAAATGCCAGAAACATCACCAGAGAAAGCTTATAAGTCCATCTTCAACCTATAACTGATTGTTGTTGAGTGCCATCGAGTCGGTTCCGACCCATAGCGACCCTGAATAGGGTTTCCAAGGCTGTAAATCTTTACAGGAGCAGAAAGCCTCATCTTTCTTCCACGGAGCAGCTGGTAGTTTCGAACTGCTGACCTGTGGTTCACAGCCCGATTTGGAATGCCTGAAATGGGGCTAGAACTTGCCCAGTGAAGGAAGCTCCCTGCAGAGCCTTTGCATTGTACAAGACCATGGTGGAATCCTGATCCCCATCCAGAATCTTCTGAGGTGGGACATTTCCACTAGAAAGGACAAGCAGACCAGTTTGGAGTAACTAGAAGAACAGAAGATATTTCTTGAAAGAAAGACCAGCAGGAAAATTAAAACAATAACAGCAGTCCAACTGACTACTACAAAAATAAGCAAGTTGTTCCCTAGGGAGTGAGCCATCAAGGCAAGTGGTCAGGTCCCCTCAAGGCAAGCCCCCATCCAAGATTGAAACTCAAATGGAATATACTAGCAGGTGTATGGTCGTGCTACTGACCACATTGGTCACAGATGAGGGGAAGAGGGGGGAAAACAGCAATGAAGTTGTGAACTGGGTCCCACCACGTTCAATAAACTCCTGTTAACCTGGATTGAGACCTGGTTAACCAGCAGTATGATGGGATCTGGGGACTCCTGGGCCCAGGGGCAGGGACATGGCCTCAGATGACTAGAATGGAGTGTGAAGCATCCAGCTGATATAAAGTGAGGGGGGATGCACATGAACACCCACACTTGCAGATAGTACCCATTTAACCTGGCATCTATGGCTAGATGATCAGAATATGACTATAGGAAGAAAGAAGAAGGAAAAAAGAAAAAATAAAAAAGAGGAGTAACCCACTACAAATGGATGAACTTGATGTATGCTTGTGGATACAGTATGACAAAGAAGCAGACAAATCTCAATACTGAGGATCATTCCCTCTCCCTTGGTATACAGGGTCAACAGGAATGGCGAATGTAGACAATGGTTATCCAAAATGGGGGAATACAAAGGCAAGAAGTGACTGGCTTATAAGCTTTCTATAGGGAACCTAGCTCCAGAGGATACAGGCAAATGTAGAATCTCTACTGAATTGTTTCCAACCTGTCTGCATAGGGTTGATAAAAGGTGAGGGGGAAAAGACTCCTGTGGTTCAATAGGGAATGAATGCTATCAGTGAGTGTTGGAAAGGTAAATGTAAATGATTGATAACAAAAAGAGGGGAGTGGCTGATTTTGCAGTCCAAGAGTGGAGATCCCCGGAACCATCAAGGGAGAAAAGCAAAGTGCGAGACCCTGTCCAGAGAGGCAGTGACATTAGGCATGGAGGCAGAGACAATGACGTGGACAGAAGGAGCGGCTGGGGACTCTGGGCTCAGGGAGGGAAAGGGGCTGTGTGTTAGCGGCCGGGGGGCAGTCAAGTTGGGTGTACCCTTTGGGTGTTTGCTGAGGCATGCAGGGTACTGTGATCATTGCAATGAAACAAAGTACGATAGGATGAATGTAAAGGTAAAGTTCACCCATGTAAACTGACACATAATCCACAATAAAAACTTTTTTAAAAAAGTATTTGCAATGAATAAGTCAATGGTCTTGCAAAATTCTATCATGCAATATTCAGCATTGTTTCTATCATCATGACAATGTTTTTCAACTACCAATCCTTCTTCTTTGTTTCCAATTTTCACATTCCAATCACCAGTGATTATTAATGTATCTTGATTTAACGTTTCATCAATTTTAGACTGAAGAAATTGGTAGAATTCTTCAATTTAATCATCACGGGCTTGAGTGGTTGACACAAAAATTTGAATAGTGGTTGTTGTTGTTGTTAGGTGTCATCAAGTCAGTACCAACTCAGCAACCTTATGCACAGCAGAATGAAACACTGCCCGATCCAGGGCCAACCTCACTACTGTTGCCACGCTTGAGTCCACCTAGGCTGCCACTTGGCCAATCCATCTCGTTGGGGGTCTTCCTCTTTTTCTCCAACCCTCCACCTTACCAAACATGATATCCTTCTCCAGCAAAACAACACGTCTGAAGTATGAGAGACGAAGTTTGGCCATCTTAGCCTCCAAGGAGCACTCTGACTGCACATCTTCCAAAACGGATCTATTGGTTCTTTTGGCAGCCCATGGCACTTTCAATATTATCCTTCAACACCATAACTTAAAAGCATCAATTCTTCTACAGTCTTCCTTATATTCACTGTCCAGCTTTAGCATGCATATGAGGTTATTGAAAATACCATGGCTTGGGTCAGGTGCACCTTAGTCCTCAAGCTGACATCTTTGCTCTTCAACACTTTAAAAAGGTCTCGTGCAGCAGATTTGCCCAATGCATTACGTTATTTGATTTCTTGACTGCTGCTTCCATGAGTGTTGATAGTTGATCCAAGAAGAATGAAGTCCTTGACAACTTCAATCTTTTCTCCATTGATAAGAATGTTGTTTATTGGTTCAGTGGTGAGGATTTTTGTTTTCTTGACATTGAGATGTAATCCATACCGAAGGCTGTGCTCTTTTATCTTCATCAGTAAATATTTTAAGTCCTCCTCACTTTCAGCAAGCAAGGTTGTATCATCTGCATATCGCAGGTTCTGGTATTCCTTGTAGGTATATGGATACTATCCTATCAGATAGCATTGTACTTCAAGATAGATCTTGAAATGCTTTTATTTTTACAATGAATGTGTCACCATTCCTCTTTAGTTTGATGTTCCCAGCATAGTGAAGCACAAGATTGTCCCAACTGCTGATCTTGAATTTAGTGGCCAAACTTGTAACCCACTACACCACAAGAACTAAGATTACAGCTTCATAAACTATACAGGGTCGCTATGAATTGAATGACTGGATAGCACTTAACAAGTGTCAACAAATACAGGATCCACTCATCTGTCATTTTGTACTGTGGAGACTTGTGTGTTGCTGTGATGCTGAAAGCTATGCCACTGGTATCTTTAATACTAGCAGGGTCACCCATGGTGGAGAGTTATCCGTGGAGCTTCCAGACTAAGAGATTATGAAGAAGGAGAGGCAGAACACTTTGGAATGGTTAGCCACTGAAAACCATATGAATGGCCATGGAACACTGTCAAAATACAGTGTATGATGAGGAGCCTTTCAGGTTGGAAGGGACTGAAAATATAACTAGAAAGAGCTGCCTCCTTAAAGTTGGCCTTAACGATTTTGATGGAGCAAAGCTTTCTGGATCCTCATTTCAACTCAAAATGAGAAGAAACGGCTACAGCTACAGACATCATTAATAATCAGAACTTGGAGTTACAAAGTTTGAATGTAGGAAAATTGGAAGTGGTGAAAAATGAAATGAGACACATAAAGCTTAACATTTTAGGGATCAGTGAGCTGAAATGGACAGGTATTGGTTATTTTTATTGGATAATCTTGTGTTATTGGTTATTTTTAATTGGATAATCACTATGCTGGGAACATCAAACTAAAGAAGAATAGTGACACATTCATTGTTTAAAAAAAAAAAAGAATTTCAAGATCTATCTTGAAGTACAATGCTATCTGATAGCATAGTATCTATATGCCTATAAGGAATACTAGTTAATACCACTATTATTCAAATTTTTGCATCAACCACTCAAGCCCGTGATGATTAAATTGAAGAATTCTACAAATTTCTTCAGTCTAAAATTGACCAAACATTAAATCAAGATACATTAATAATTACTGGTGATTGGAATGTGAAAACTGGAAACTAAGAAGAAGAATTAGTAGTTGGAAAACATCGCCATGATGATAGAAACAATGCTGAATATTGCATGATAGAATTTTGGAATTGTATTCGTTTTTATTAACTAGTTGCTCTGTGGCTCATCTTTATACTTCATCATATTTAGGAAGAAAAATGAGCTCTCATAGGCAAAGAAAATGAGACAAAGAATTGTCACAACAGAATTCCACCAGGACCTATTATGACACATTTTTCTCATTGTTTCATCTTTGCCATTCCTATTTCTTAGTTACATACTTAGTTACATAAGGTCAAAGTTTATTCACCACTGTATACTCATATTCTGCATATAGCAGTAATTCAGTAACATTTTCTAAATAACTGGAAAAAGGGCAATATGTAGAAGAGAAAACAATAAAAGAAGAAAGGAAGAAAGAAAGGGAAGCACAGAGGATTTGTGCTGACAATTTCTTCATTTTGCTTGACTAAACATGCCTTTAAAAATTCACATTATTTTTCTATAAATGATTTTAAATTAAAGTGATGAAAAGTGAGGGGACTTTCAATTTTTTTAGCAGCTACAGGATGCTTAAAAAACAGAGAAAAGAAAATAAAACAATAAAATTACTTACTATTATGAAAACCCAAAGATTTAAATTATAATGGAGTCTCTAAATCAAAGTCATCTTAATAAATGAGTTAGATATTTTGTAATTCCAAATGGAGTAAATTAGGGGACAGTAAGAATAGAAAATGTTAAATATAAAGCTATGTTAAGGTCCATGTGTGTGTGTGTATATATATATATAAAATTAAAAGTGATAATATTTAAACTATGGTGTCCTGGTATGGTGCTGTAGAATAAGCACACTTGACCATAAAGATGCTTATAACCACAAAGTCGGTGTTTCAAATCCTTCTGTTGTTCTTCAGAAACCCTATAGAGGGTGGTTATGAGTCAAATTTGACTCTAAGGCACTTAGCAACCACAACAGCAATATTTAAACTATGCCAGGTAATCCTCTATCAATTAATTGGAAAAGATTTTATGATATACAAATTAGTTATAGAAATTTGACACTTACTTTCCTCAATGTGCTAAGTTTACAGGCATACCCTACAAACCCTTCTCTAATTAATCTTTTTCTATAAAAATTTCTTATACCTTTTCATACACCAACTTTACAGAACACATTTATTCCTTATTAAAATATTTTCTGCTAATATCTATTTAAGATTTGTTGTTGTTGTTAGGTGCCATCAAGTCAGTGCCAACTCATAGCGACCTTATGCACAGCAAAACGAAACACTGCCTGATCCTGGGCCAACCTCACTATTGTTGCCACGCTTGAGCCCATTGATACTGCCACTTGGCCAATCTGTTCTATTATACTGCTAAAATGTAATGCAACTTTCAGTTTTTTATTTCTTTCATCTTACTTTTTATTTATTGTGATTGATTTAAAATTTTTTATTTTGTTTTATAATTATGGAGATGAATCTACTTTTGTTGTCATTAAGTGTTGTAGAGTTGGTTCTGACTCATAACAACCTTGTATGGGGTTTCTGAGTTGCTGCTGGAAAGTTTGAATCATTGACCTTGTAGTTGGAAGTCCAGTGCTTATGCTGCAGCACCACACCAAACAAGGCATATTTAAGCCAGTCTAAATATAGGACAGAGACTGCAAACTATAAGGTTGGCAGTTCAAGCCCACCAATTGCTCCTTGAAAAAACTTGAGGCTTTCTGCTCTTGCAAAGATTTGATGATGATTATGTGCTGTGGAGTTGATTTTGACTAACAGAGACCCTGAATAGGGTTTCCAAGGTTGTAAATATTGACGGGAGCATAAAGCCTCATCTTCTCTCTGTGGAGCATCTAAGTCAGTTTTTTCTCATACCAACCCTGTATAGAACAGAATTAAACACTGCCTGGTCCTGCACCATCCTCACAATTGTTGATGTTTGAGACCATTGTTGCAGCCACTGTGCCAATCCATGTTGCTGGGGACTTCCTCTTTTTCATTGACCATCCACTTAAACCAGTACATCCATCTCAAGGTCTGGTCCTTACTGACAATATATCCAAATACAAGACATGAAGTCTCAGCATCATTGCTTCTAAGAGTAGTTAGGCCAAACTTCTTCCAAAACAGATGTGTTCCTTCTTCTGGCAATCCATGGTACTTTCAAGAGTCTTAGCCAACACCTAATTCAAATGCATTGATTCTTTGCTTTATGCATAGTCCAGCTTTCACATGCATATGAGCCAATTGAAAATATGATGGCTATCTTAGGTCAATTTGATTTGTATCCCATCAGTGCCCATTGCCTTGTTCTTTGCCAATGCTGTCAGTGCACTTTGGACTTCTTCCTGCAAGATCATTAG
>NW_006408616.1:1082609-1083320 GCF_000296735.1 Chrysochloris asiatica
ACAACTCTTCTGGTCTTTGGTCTTTAGTGTCTAATGCATCAGATCTGTTCTTCAGATGATCTCTAAATCCAGATGGGTTATATTCAAGGTCATATTTTGGCTCTTATGTTTCTATGCCAAGAAATTTGGAAGACAACTGCATGGCCAACTGTTTGGAAGAGATTCATATTTGTGCCCATTCCAAAGAGAGGTGACCTAATGGAATGTGAAAATCGTCAGATGCCCATGTGAGTAAAGTTTTACTAAAAGTAATCTAAAAACGACTGTAACCATACATTGACAGAGAGCTTCCAGAGTCTCAAGCTGGGTTCAGAAGAAGATGTGAAATGAGGGATATCATTACTGATGTCAGATGGATCTTGGCTGAAAACAGAGAATACCAGAAAGATGCTTATCTGTGCTTTAATGACTATGCAAAGGCTTTTGATTGTATGAACCATGATAAACTATGGACAACATTGCACAGTATGAGTATTCCGGAACACTTAACTGTGCTCCTGAGGAACCTGTACATAGACCAAGAAGTTGTTCAAACAGAACAAGGGAACACTAAATGTTTAAAATTAGGAAAAGTGTGTATCAGGGTTGTATTTGTTCACCATACTTATTCAGTCTGTATGCTGAACAAATAATCTGAGAAGCTGGATTCTATGAAGGAAAACATGACATCAGGATTGGAGGAGGACTCTTTAATAACCTGAGATATGAAAG
>NW_006408616.1:1085025-1087143 GCF_000296735.1 Chrysochloris asiatica
GTGGTATTTTCAATCACCTTATATGCATGTGAAATCTGTACAATGAAAGCTGGACATGAGCTCTGGTAACATAGTAGGTATGAGTCGGGCTGCTAACCTCAAGGTCAACAGTTCGAAACTATTAACTATTCCACAGGAGAAAGATGAACTTTTCTGCTCCTGTAAGACTTACAGCTTTGGAAACCCTGTGCAGGTTCCCTAGGTTTCGGAACTGACTACACAGCATACCACCACCACCACCACCGGTCCACCTAGAGTGCCTTGGAAGAAAGTCCTGGTAATCTACTTATGAAAAATCAGTCATTGAAAATTCTATGGATTGCAGTTCTACTGTGAGACACAGGGGGTTACCATTCATCAGAAAGACCTGAAGGGAGGTAACTGAAGGTTGTTGTTGTTGAGTATTGTTGAGTCAGTTCCAACCCATAGCAACCCTGTATAAGGAGTCCTGGTGTGGTGCTGTGGGTTGATATGTCAAACTGCAAAATCGTTTGAACTGCAAGGTTGGTGTTTCAAGCTAACCAGCTGCTCCTTGGAAACCCTATACAGGGTCACTATGAGTCAGAATCGACTTGACGGCACTTAACAACAACAACATAAGGTTTCTAGGAGCAGCTAACGAGCTTGACCTGCCAACGTTGTAATTCAAACTGACTTAACAGTCCAGCGCATTAACCCTCAGCACCATACCAGGACTCCAGCTGAAGGCAGTCATGGTGATCATTACTAGATCCTGCTAGAAAACAGTCACCCTTCATTTAACATCTTTCCAAAATAGATAATTTTTATCAGAGTATTGTCCTGCCAGGGCTAGGTAGAACCTTGTCTGGTTTGTTGTTGTTGTTGTTGTTGTTGTTGTTGTTGTTAAGTGCCGTCGAGTCAGTTCCAAACCATAGTGACCCTTTATAGGGTTTCCAAGGAGTGACTGGTGAGCTTGAACCACCGACCTTGTAATTCAAGCAGCTTTGCAGTCTGGTGCATTAAAGCTATTCCCTGAGAGGCCAGCTTCATGGAACATTAAGTCCTGGTTGCGTCCTAACTCACCATGGCCTTATTTGTATGATAGGATAGGTTTCTGGCAATAACAGCTATTTCCTTCTCTGCACCGTCTATACTACCACATCGTAACAGAACTGTGGTGTCTGTGTCTGTATGAATTTGGGATTTGTCCAAAAGTTCTTTCATTTTGGGTGGAGACCCGCTCCTTCTAGTTCATTGTTGTTGTTGTTAAGTGCCATCTAGTTGATTCCCACCCATAGTGACCCTGTATAGGGTTTCCAAGGAGTAGCTGGTGAGCTTGAACCACCGACCTTGCAGTTCAAACAACTTTGCAGTTTGATGCATTAGCCCACAGCGCCACACCAGTTCATAGATGTGCTGGATACCAGAGGCAGCTTCCTCTCACACCTCCTCCTATGAGTCCTAACACTGAAATAACTGAAGCCCCTACTGGCTCTGTGTTCCGTAGCTCAGAGGCACCTCCCTTTCTTCCTCCTAAAATTATTATTAGTAAGAATTTGGTGGAGAGAGGCAGGCATATAAGGGTCCAGTGAGTCCATCAGGTTTTGCGAATAATCTGAGCCTCCACAGTTGCATTTCCCTGTGATGCATCTTTCTCTCACATGCCCGAGGCAAATTTTCAAATTAATTTTCACAACTCCTTTCCCCATTTTCATCCTAAATTCCCATTTCCATTAGTCTCATTTCCCTATCTTCCCTTCCTTTCCCTTCCTCTCTCCTCTCCTTCCTTCTTTCTTCTCTTTCTTTCAAATTGAAATCACCCTATTGGTTGTCAGGCCTAATGCTAATTGTACTATAAGACTAGTACAAGTTCTGTAATAACTTCCTTGGCATGATTGATTTTCTTTATTTTTTTTTTTCTTCCTCTTGATACAAATTAAAAAATTAACACTTTCATTGCAAGTTATCAAGTACCAGTTCAAATGTTATTAATTCTAAGGCCACAAGATGAAACTATTAAAAACTCTGTGGCTGTGAATGCCCTTGTTTGTGTTTATTTTCTATTCGTTATCTCTGCTTCAAGGATGGGCCCCTCAAATTGTGTCTCAGTAGAAGAGTCGGGCCATGATTAAAAATTCACCCTTTAAGGCTATCATT
>NW_006408616.1:1087506-1104446 GCF_000296735.1 Chrysochloris asiatica
TTATCAGTCCAGCATCCTGAGAGTTATTCCAGGAATCGTGGGCCAGGCTTGTCTTTTTCCATTCTTCAGGTAGAAAAAAAAAGAAACCCCAAAAGTCCAAATTCCTAGGTGTGTTACCATGAATTTACTTGATATGACTTTTCTATCCAAAGCCTTATTTTTGTTCAATGTCACTGAGCCAGCTCTAACTCATAGCGACCCTATATAGGGTTTCCAAATTGGATTTGCACTGCTGACTTTTCAGTTAGCAGTCCAGTGCTTATCCTACAGCATCATACCAGGATGCCTTAACCCTCACCAAATGATTGGATGGGATCATGAAAATAGGGTGTACAGGACTCTAATACTGGGACTAGTTAGTTTTGCCATCCCTCTAGGTTTAAAAGAAGCCATCTCTGAAGCAGTACCAGACGATCCCAGGTCCATTAACAAAGAAGCACTATGAGTGAAGTATGGAATTCCTACATGGAAAAGTGTCAGCAGCAGAGATTGTGACATGGAAAGACAGAGCAGCTACAGGCTTCTAAGGCCATGGACCAAGAGCTGAGTGCCTACAGGCAGAGACTGACTTGCAGAATGTTCCCTCTGAGCATTTACAGAATGGAGTTTACTAAAGGAGTTTTGTAACATTTGCCTGAGCAGGATCAAGACAGGAGCCACATGGCTGAAAGGCCTAAAGCAAGAGCTAGACATATCTGCAGTCGGCAGAGAAGAGTCATTCTAAACTGGAGAATTGCTACATCCTGAGCTGTTTCTGATCCTGAATTGAACTCTGTTCACTTCTTTAATAAACCCTATAATCATGAATATTGCCTCTCAGTTCTGTGTGGACATTGCAAGGGATTATTGAACCAAGATGTGAAGCAAATAGTGCTGTGGGAGGAATGTTTGGTGTCAGAATAGGACAAAGATTATAGGGTAGAGCCATGTCTGAGCTCTGCCACTTAGGAATTGGCCTTGGACTGATTCTGAGCTTGATTCTTCTTCCCCCTTTGTGAAGCCGGAAGAAGCCAGAAATGGCCCCCATGCCATTTTCTGCTCTAAAATATGGTAATTAAAATTTTTTTTTATTTACAAATTCTTTGATGTATCTGCCTAAGAGGTGAAACCCAACTATCTCTCCTTGAGTATGAACTGGAGTTAGTGATTCGCTGCTAACATAGAGAAAAATCAAAAGCATTGGTGTATTACTTCAGAAACAAGGTTATTAAAAGGCACTATGGCTTCTATCTTGATTTCTCTGTCTCTTTCTCCCTCTTGACTCATTTGCTATTGGAGAAGCCAGATGTCATATTGTGAGATGGCCTATGGAGAGGTCCACATGGTAAAGAACTGAAGGAGACCTCTGCCTTATTGTTGTTGTTATGTGTCGTGGAGTCGGTTCCGACTCATAGTGACCCTGTACAGGGTTTCCGAGGCTGTAAATCTTTAGGGTAGCAGAAAGCCTCATCTTTCTCCCACAGAGCAGCTGGCAGTTTCGAACTGCTGACCCAGAGTGTAGCAGCCCGATTTGTAACCACTATGCTACCAGAGCTCTGGCTTATAGTCCCAGTGAAAAATTGAGGCCTTTAGTCCAATAGCCCATGAGGAACTGAAGCCTCCTGTCAACAGCCATGGTAGGCAGCCATTTTGGAAGCATGTTCTCTACATCCAGTCAAGTCCTGAAATATCTGTCTGTGGACCCAACCTACAGTGTAATAGCAACCACGTGAGAAACTCTGAGCCAGAACCACTCAATTAAACTACTCCCAGATTCCTGACTCTTAGAAACTATGTTACAATAACTGTTTGTGGTTTAATTGATTGAATAATTCATTATTCAGCAATAGATAACTTATACATTGTTGTTGTTGTTATGTTGTTATGTGCTGTGGAGTTGGTTCCGACTCATGGCGACCCCGTACAGTGTTTCCGAGGCTGTTACATAATTTACAACAAATAACTAACAGTTGCCAGGCATGCCCAGTTAGCTTTTTTATTTTTTGAGTACTAAGCATTTTCTTGGACTCTTAGGGTGGTGCTGTAGGATCAGCACTGGACTGTGAACCACAAGGTCAGCAGTTCAAACCCTATCCTATGCTCCTTGGAAACCTTATACAGGGTCACTGTGAGTTGGAACTGACTTAATAGCACTTAGCAACAACAATTTTCTTATATGTGAATGTAAGTGTATATAAAAAAAGGCACTTGATGGCATTTAACAACATCAAAAACGAAGTATTTTCTTATAAAGCCTTGGTGTAGGATAAGCACTGGACTACTGACCGTGGGTTGGTAGTTCAAACCCACTAGTCACTCCTTGGAAACCCTATACAAGGTCACTATGAGTTGGAACTGACTTGACAACACTTAACAACAACATCTATTTTCTCATATGTGGATGCCAGTGTATATAAAACAGATATTTTTGTGAAATAGAAACTCATGAAAATTCAGACAAGCAGACTGACAAAAGTAGAAATTTGTATAGTATGATCCATGTGTTGTAGGGAAAAGCTTTTGTACAGGCTTCAAATTTAGATCTCCTTTGAATATTTACTGGTTCGTGAAAGGTGGTCTAAGAAACCTTAGAAAGATTCATTTTATTATAAAAATAATAGACTTTTTGGAGTTTAAAGATACTTTCTGGGGTCTGAAGATACTCGGGTTAGACCACAAGGGCGGTTTACACCACAAAGTCGCCAGTTCATACTCACCAGTTGCTCCTTGGAAACTCTATACACAACAACCAGTCAGCAGTGGGTCATGTTACACATTCTGCAGACAGACTTGTTTCAAATCAGCAGCTGTCTGAGAAACCTTCACACAGTTGAGCGCAGCCATCAACAGAGCTGTTTAACCATTATTTTTCAACACTAGAAAAAAAAAAAAATCATTTTTCACATGGTGAGCTAAATGGTTCAGCTTTTCTCATTCTGGGTTAGTACTCCAGATGTCAGGGCAGTGCCTGCTGGGGCCCCA
The DNA here is from genome assembly GCF_000296735.1 of Chrysochloris asiatica. Lineage (NCBI taxonomy): Eukaryota > Metazoa > Chordata > Mammalia > Afrosoricida > Chrysochloridae > Chrysochloris > Chrysochloris asiatica. The sequence continues at coordinate 1,090,468 of NW_006408616.1, forward strand.
GATAGCTTTAAATCTTGGTTTTACTTCAAAGCAAGATAACTATTATATTTTGATCCAGTAATGTCAGTCATAGAAATCTGTTCTAGAAACAATTGCCTATATAATGAGAGCATATATGCAAAGATATTAGGGGTAATTAACATTGTAGCACTGGACTACTACATCAAATCCTACATGAACACATACCCATAAACATCCTCTTCTCTGAAGCCAGTCTTTCCACCTTACATGAGAGCACATCCTTGTCTTATCAAGGAAATTGCTCTAAGAAGCCTCCTCTCTCTTGGCCATCATTTATTGTTTCTTCTTCACTGGACCTTATTATCACCATGCAAAGATTCTGTTATTTCATCCCTTTAAAAACAAAAATAAAAACTCTTTGACTGCAATTACTGAACTGTTGTTACTGTTGCTAGTTGTTGATTCCAACAGAATTTTCAAAGCTGTGACCTTTAAGAAGCAGACTGACAGGCATACATTCAAACAACCAAACTTTTGGCTAATAATTAAGTGTTTAGCTGTTTGTGCCACCCAGGGACTCCTACCCTCGAACTGTTGTTGTTGTTAGATGCCACTGCATCAGTTCTGAGACCAATAGAGATGCTAGGTACAACGTAATGAAATACCACCCAGTCCTGTGCCATCTTCTCAATTGCTACTATTCTTGAGCCCATTGTTGCCACCACTGTGCCAGTCCATCTCTGTGGAGGTCTCCCTCTTTGTCGCTGTCCTTCCATTTTACCAAGCATGGTATCCTTCTCCAGGAACTGGTATCTTCTGATTATATGTCCAAAGTATGAAAGACCAAGTCTGGCCATCTTGGCTTCTAAGTAACATTCTGGCTATACATTTTTCAATACAGATTTATTTGTTCTTCTGGAAGTCCATGATGCTTTTAATATTCTCCTCCAACACTATAACTCAAATGCATCAATTCTTCTATGGGCTTCATTAGTCATTGTCCAACTTTTACATGCACATGTTGTTGTTAAGTGCCATTGAGTTGGTACTGATGCATAGTGACCCTATCACAACTGAACAAAACACTGCCCAGTCCTGTGCCAACTTCACAACCATTGGTACCTTTGAGCTTACTGCTGCTGCCACAGTGCCAATCCATCTCATTGGGGTCTTCCTCTTTTTCTCCAACCTTCCACTTTACCAGTCATGATATCCTTCTCCAGGGACTGGTCCCTCCTGATAATATGTCCAAAGTATGAGAGACGAAGTGTAGTCATCCTAGCTTCCAAGGAGCACTCTGATTATACTTCTTCCAACATAAATTTGTTTGTTCTTTTGGAACTTTTAATATTCTCCACCAACACCTTAACTCAAATGCATCAATTCTTCTACAGTTTTCCTAATTCATTGTCTAACTTCCACATGCATATGAGGTTATTGAAAATACCATGGCCTGGATCAGGCACTCTTAGTTTACAAACTGACATCTTTGCTCTTCAGCACTTTAAAGAGGTCTTGTACAGCAGATTTGCCTAGTACAATATGTCGTTTGATTTCTTGACTGCTACTCCCATAAGTATGGATGGTGAATTCAAGCAAAATGAAGTCTTTGACAACTTCAACCTTTCCTCCATTTACTAGTATGTTATTATTGCTCCAGTGGTGAGGATGCTTGTGTTTGTTGTTGTTTTTCACATAGAGATGCAACCTCACTGAAGGCTGTGGTTTTTGATCTTCATCAATAAATATTTTAAGTCCTCTTTGCTTCCAGGAAGCAAGGTTGTATCACCTGCATACCACAGGTTGTTAATGAGCCTTCCTGCAATCCTGATGCCCCTGAACTACTGTCCATTTTCTCCCTTTTTCTTATAGCAAAATCTTGAGTTGTTTATACTCACTGTGTTCATATTCCCCCCTCCCATTCTCTCCTTAATCTACTTGAATCTGGTTTCGCCACCACTAAGCTTAACTTTTGTTAAGATTACCAGTGACTCCCACATTGCTAAATACAACAGTCACTTCTGACAAGACAATAAGAGCATTTTATATAATTGGTCACTCTTTCCTCCTTCCAAAATGTTTAGTCACTGGAGTTTAGGTTGCCATTCTGGTTTCCTTCTTGGTTCTTTTGGTCATTCTGTTTCAGTCTCTTTTGCTATCTCTTCCTCATTTTCTGAGTGGTGGAGTCCTTGGTCTTCCTATATTTTCTCTCAACATTTTCATCCTAGATGATCTCATCTAGTTTCTTCTCTCTTTTATTTACTGTCTCCTTCTGGATATCATCTATCATCTAGTCTTAGAAATTAGAAGACTATCTATATATGGTGCTGACTCAAAAAGTTATAGTTACATCCCAGACCGCTCCCATAAACTCCAGACTAATATATCCAATCACTCACTTTCATATTCCTTTGGATGCCTAGTAGGTATCCAATACATGACATGCACAATTTTCATTTTCTCCCCAAACTTGGCCCCTTTACAGTCCTTTCCATTCTCAGTTAATAGCAACTCATGCCTACGGATGGCCAGGCCAAAGTCCCTGGTGTCATTTTTACACCTCTACTTCTCTCACATCCCTAATCTCATCTGTCAGCAATGCCTGTTTGTTATCATTTTAAGATGTATCCAGAATTTGAACATTTTTTTGCCACCTTGGTGTTTTTCCTATGCCCAGAAAGTGCCTGTCACAGTAGAAATGCAGTAATGATCTGATGAAGGAAATAATGAAGTGAATCATGTCATACATCTGATCTCCATAACTTCCTGACAAAACTTAGTGCTTAATAGCTTTATATGCTGTAATCTGGCCCATGTATTCCTCTATCCTCATCTTTTGCTACTAACTGACAAATATCATATCCTTCATTTAAAGGAACTTATTTGTCATGCTGTGTCATTTCTCTGTGCCTTGCAAAACTTGTTCCTTTGCCTGGACAACTCTTATTCTTTTCTTTGCCAGTAGCTCAATTTTCATCTTAGCTAACAAGAATTCCACTCTAGCCTCAATATTTCTCCTCTGTGCTTGCCTACTCAGTACACACACACCACCAAAGCAGCATCCACAGTCTTCTGTAATAGGAGGCTCACCCACCTCTGCGGACTCTGAGAACCAGGTCTTGTCTTGTTGGTTTGGTATTGCTAATATCTACCACAGTGCCTGACAGGCGAAACACAATAAATACAAATGAACGAATGAGTGAATAACAGCAAGGATTTCTTTGTAGATTGAGTTTGTTCATATTCAGTATCCAAAACAAGTTTATAATGCAAAGATATATCCTTTCACTAAACATTCTTTGGCAGCGACATTTCACAATAATCTTTCAAGGAAGAATGACTCTGAATATTTGCTTTGTGTGTGGTTTACTTTATTCCTCCAATCTAATCCAAAGGGAAGCTAGCAATAACTCTTCTTCTGGGTACAGTCATTCCTTCTTCAGACTTAAAAAGAAAGATCTTAACAGGGTCTCATTTCATTGAAAACTTATTTCTCAAAGTATTATATCCCGGCTCATATTGAACTAGATGCATCACCTTCTACTGCTCCCTAACCTGATCTTCCTCTGTTAAAATTTTATATGCTTTTGATCAAAGTTTACACAGCAAGTTAGTTTCATACACAAATTGTTCCGTGCTATTGGTTGCAATCACTACAAGGTGTTACTGCTCTCCCCATTTCTGCCCTAAGCTCCCCATTTCCATTAGTCCTATTTCCCTTCCTTTCTTTCTTTTTCTTCTTTTCTTCCTCTCTTTCTTCCAACTTGCAGTCAACTAGCTGTCAGGTCTAATGCTAATTGTGCTATGAGAATACAAAATACTTTATTATTATAGGATTGCAATTATATATGGAAGTATGTGTGGGCGGAGACTGGGAAAGTAATATTAGGCTCAGTGCTCCAACCACACTGAGCATGTACTGTGACCCAGCATTGTTCTGGAAGAGAAGATTACAAAGATGGAACAGTCCCTGTCCTGGAGGATTACAAGGTCTCATGACGCTTACAAAAATTGCTATAATCTCATTTGATAAGCTTGTAACTTGCTTTGTCCCCAGCTAGCAAAGCACGATTGTGTCCCAGGCAGTTAAACTCCTTACTACAGTGTATCAACTTCTAGGGACTTATTTTAGAGAATGGCAGTATATTATCAGTGGGAACTCAGATTGCTGTTAGGGTGGGGAGGAGAAAAGAGATTCTTTGTATGTAAAAAGCAATATGGGTCTTCCTCACACGGTCATCAAAGATGGGGTTGGTGCCTTTGAAGTACAGAGACTTCAAGAGTCATGTTCAAAGGGCCAGTGTGTTTGGGGTTAGTTCAACACATGGTCTATAGTTCTGGGATGGTTCCTCTTAGTCCCCTCTCCAAAGGATATGTTGGCACATCTCCACATTCTTCTGTGCAGTGAATTATTTAACATGATCCTCACAAGGTTGGTTTGAGCCAAGAGGTCGGCAGTTCAAACTCACCAACCGCTCTTTGACAACCCTAAACAGGGTCACTATGCATCTGAAATGACTCAAAGGCATTTAACAACAGCTATGGTCTCTTTGTTGTTGTTGTTAAGTGCTGTCGAGTAGATTCCAACCCATAGCAGCCTTGTATAGGGTTTCCGAGGAGTAGCCAGTGAGCTCAAACTGCCTACCTTACAGTTCAAACAGCTTTGCAGTCTGGCGCATTAACCCACAGCACCACACCAGGACTCTTTAACTCCCACCAAATGACTAGATGGGACTTTGTAAATGGGGCACTTGTGGAGACTGGATAGTTTCTGGCACCCTTGTAGAAGTGGGACCATATAAATGACACATACAGAACCTTAACCAGGGTATTAATTTTGAGATTCTGTTAGACTTAAAGTAAACTTCCTAGAGACAGAAAGAGGGAGGAGAAGAAAAAAGATGGGAGCAGAGTATGTGCTGGGAATCTCCAAGACCCAGGACACAGAGAACTGTAACAGTAATACGCAGCAGCAGAGAAATGATGGTAGCAGAGACAGCAGAACCAAGAGACCAGCAGGAAATGGTACAGTGGCCTTCTCAGACTATAGAAAGGAAGAGTTGAGTTCCTTCAGGCAGGAAGTTTGCTCGTGAAGTGAGGTGCCTCTGGGAATTTATTGGTGGAGCTAAAGACCTTTGTAATACTTGCCTGAACAAGGCAGAGACTAGGCTGGCACAACGGCCTGAGGATTAGAAGGCCAGAGAAGGTAAGATGGCTTGCCTGAGAAGAAGCTGTCCTGATTGTGAACTGTATCCTGAGTCATTTCTCTTCCTGAATTGTAACCTATTAACTTCCCTAGTAAAAGTCTATGAGTTCTGTTTGGCCATTGCAATGAATTCTCAAACCCAGTAGAGAAGTATATCGTGTTGTGGGAGGGACAGCTGGGTTCAGAATTGGCAAAAAAGGTTGCAGGGTGGAGGCATGTCTGGCCTCTGATTAGGGTGATACTGACGGTGATTCTCTCTTTCCTCTGTGAAATTAAAAGAGTATCAGGACACCTCGTCATCTCATTTTTATAGTGCGCAGCCATCCTTCCTTATGCCTGTCCGTACAGCACCTTGCTCTGCAAATCAGTTTCAGGAAAGGTTTGACTACCAGCTACTTCATAGGTATAGGGAGTTAAAGGTTCCAATGCTTACCCTAGGACCACAAGCTCAAAGGTGTGTGTATTCAGAAAGGACCTAGACCTGAGAAACACAAAGGCATTCTCACCCTCTGCGAAAGAAGCCAACATTACTATCTTCTAGCCTTTCTAGATGCATTAGCCCCCAGTGAGGACAGAGTGGAAGACACTCTAATTCTGGACATAAACTTGCTAAAGTGGTGACAGATAAAATGGGTATCCAGTTCTCCATAGGATTCTGGTCTAAAAGTTTATTAAAAAAAAACAACACATTTCATATATATATGTATATCATCATGATATATAATATCATTTTCTTCCTGCATATCTTTGCCCTGCTTTCCCTCAGTGTGAACAGCAGTCTCCCAGCCCATTTTAAAGCAACAAAACCTCATGTTCTTCCTCTGCTCTGGGACCACAGGCTTATATAGTTGTTTACATGGAAAAACTCAGGAAGAAAAAGTTTCTTTCTATGTCTGGAAAGGACTTCAATGGCTCTGTTTGGCCATATATATGTCCCTAGACTAGGAAGACTTTCGGGAAGATTGGGCACTTGTGATTTACCAACTTGGGTCACACACTAACCCCTACAATGCAGAGGATATGAAAGACAAGTCCCAACAGTTGAAAGAAGTGACAATTCTTAAAAGGAAAAGTTGACAGACAAGAAAAGGAACAAGTGTCCACTACACTACTGGAGTAAAGTCAAGGGAAACGTTGAGTTTAGGGTGCCTGGAGGACATTAAGGAGTGCTGGTGGTGCAGTGGGTTAAACGTTGGGATGCTACAAAAATATTGGCAGTTCGAATCCACCAGCCTCTCGGGCGGGAAAGATAAGGCAGTGCGTTTCTATAAAGGGTTATAACCTTGGAAGCTCTACAGGCCATAGACTTTGTCCTAAAGGGCCTCTGGAGTCCTGGTGTGGCGCTGTGGGTTGATGCGCCAGAGTGCAAAGCCATTTGAACTGCAAAGTCGGCGGTTCAAGCTCACCAGCTGCTCCTCGGAAACCTTGTACAGGGTCGCATTGGGTCGGAACAGACTCGACAGTACTTAACAACAACAAAGGGCCTCTATGCAGTAGAATGACTAAACGTATTAGGTTGCTTGTTTGTTTCCTCTTGGAGGATATTAGAATGAGGTGGTCAGTAATAATTTTGAAAAAATGAATCAGAACCATAAGATAAAGATGTAAATTTAAAATATACCTTTTAAGATCTGGAATTAAGTCCTGGTGTGGCACTGTGGGCTAATGCGTTAGACTGCAAAGTCGTTTGAACTGCAAGGTCGGTGGTTCAAGCTCACCAGCTGCTCCTTGGAAACCCTATACACGGTCGCTATGGGTCAGAATCGACTCGAAGGCACTTAACAACAACAACAAGTGTGTATCTGAATGTGCAGTAAAACACACACGCACACATTAAAACTCTTAAGTGGGACAATTGCTCAGGAAAATATAAATCTATTTTAGAAATCTCCAGACAATACCAAGCACATGAGAAACCGCGTTTCCTCCAGACATCTCCCAACTATCACGATTTAGATTAAGTTTATTTGATGTTGTCATGGTGGTGGAAGTGCGGTAGGGAACTCAGGAGAGGCGGACTACAACTTCCAGCATGCCCCTCGAGAGGCGGGGCATGTAGGCGGGGCTAGGAGTACTCACCCACTGGCGCGGGAGGGCGGGGGGCCGGTGGCGCCGCGTTGAGGTGGCTAGGGAAGAGCTCCCGGATGTGGAGAAGCTGGGGCGAAGGCGTGGGAAGAAAATGGACTCAGTGGAGAAGGGGGCCACTAGCTCTGTCTCCCACCCGCGGGGGAGGCCGTCTCGGGGCCGGCCGCCGAAGCTGCAGCGCAACTCCCGCGGCGGCCAGGGCCGAGGGGTGGAGAAGCCCCCGCACCTGGCGGCCCTGATTCTGGCCCGGGGCGGCAGCAAGGGCATCCCCCTGAAGAACATTAAGCACCTGGCGGGGGTCCCGCTCATTGGCTGGGTCCTACGTGCAGCCCTGGACTCGGGGGTCTTCCAGAGGTGCGCATGTGCGGGAGGGGCCCTGGGTTGGGGTTGAGGGGACAGCCCCAGGTGGGCGTTGAAGAGGCTTAGGTTTGCTGGGTGGGTGCTCCTGGAAAGGGGCAAGCAAGGTCCCGCATATCTGGGCCCTTTCTGAGCTCCAAGGGAGAAAGGGCTACAGCTCCTTGTTCATTAGCTGCTAGTAGTCATGACCTGGGACAGTTCCTGTCCCCGCCCTTGAGAATGCTCATCTGTAAAAGCGGAAACAAATTGCCCCTTTCTAACTGTCTTCCCCTTGGTTAATCCCTCAAGGGAAAGTAGCAGAGGCTACCCCCAATGAAAGGTCGGTGTAATATGTATAATCCTTTTAGACAGGCCCTCGGCGCTCCCTGTTGCTCAGACTCTGCTGATTGATTAGGGAGGCCACAGGTTCATGAACAGAATAGGGAGTCTGGGCTCATCTAGTTTCAAGCTCGGTTTGGAGATCATGTCTTGACCTTTGAAAAATAATGTTTGCTATCTGCCTGTGAGTCAGCATAATCTAGACCACTCCCTACGTTTGCATATAGGTGAGAGACTTGGGAGCTAGCTGAAGGGCTAATTGTTTCATGACATGCTTATAAATGCTTTTATCATTTCTTTGGCCCCAAGGACACTTTTCATTGTGCATCTTTAGAGACATTACCATATGACAGATTGGCAAAGGGTTATAAGCGTGTTTGTCATTCATAAAAGAAGGATGTTATTCTGTGCCAAAAATAAATGTACACAAAGTAACTTCAACCCAATCATACTTGAATTTGTTATTGTGAAAATTTAAAATTATTTCTATCTTTTGATGATTGGGTTTTGATTTGCAAAAGATGCCTTTTAAAAATGATATTGGTAAATGAATAATTATATCATTTTCATCTAACCAGCCATACTTAAAAAGGAAGCCTTGGATATAGGTAGGCAAATGGGAGCTGGCACCCAGAAGAAGCCACGAACGTTATAGGAAGGGTGCAAAGGAGAGATAAGAGAGGAGTCCTGGTGTGGGGCTGTAGGATTAGCAGTAGTCTTCGAACCACATGTTAGCAGTTCAAACCCACCAGCTATTTCTCAGAAACCCTATGTTGTTAAGTGTCTTTCAAGTCAATTCTGACTCATAGAAACCCTGTGTAGGGCTTCCAAGGTATGGCTGTTGAGCTTGAACCTCCGACCTTGCAGTCTAGCACGTTAACCCACAACGCCACACCAGGACTCTTGGAAACCCTATATGGGTTTGCTATGAGTTGACAGCACTTACAACAGCTACACTGCTTGGTTAATTTAGTAGACAGTTATTGAGCCCTAGTTTATGTCATCATAACTAAGTTAATACTGACATGAATATGATATTGACATTGTGACAGTGAGTCCTAATAAGCCTCACCTTGGACATTATCACCTTTATGGTGGTGGTGTGCCATGGAGTTAGTTTCCACTCAAAACAACCTAGTATAGGGTTTCCGAGGTTGTAAATTGTTATGAGAACAGAAGCCTCATCTTTCTCCCGCAGAACAGCTGGTAGTTTTGAACTGCTGACCTTGAGGTTAGCAGCCAGACTCGTAACCACTATGCTACCAGAACTCCTATATAGAGAGGTACAAACTAGAGAGGACAGAGAAGTGTGTCAATCCAGGTAGCAGTGATACAGTAAAATACTGTTTTTGTAAAATGAACTGGAGATCAAAGTTACATTCACAGTAGATTATTGAGAACAAAACTGTCATGCAGCTCTTAGGTTGCATGTGTGAGAAACTACCTTTCCTTGGTGGCCCAATAAAACACTTAGTTGCTAATTGAAAAGTTGGTGCTTTGAATCCACCAGCTACACTATGGGAGAAGAAACCTGGAGATCTATGTCTATAAAGCTACGTTGTTGTTAAGTGTTGTTAAGTCAGTTCCAACTCATAGTGACCCTGTATAGCGTTTCTGAGGAACAGCTGATGGGTTCAGAGTCCACTGCTTATCCTACAGTGCCACAATACGGCCTAAGAAACCTTAGGGTCTGTTCTACTCTTATAGGGTTGCTATGAGTTGCAACTGACTTGTCAGCAAACACAAGAAAGCATACAGTTTGTTTCACGTATAATCAGATTTAAGGGCAAAAAAATTATCGGCAAATAGTAATTAAAAACTTAGTATGTGCCAAGGAGTCCCTGGTGGCACAAATAGTTAAGTACTCGGATACTAACTGAAAGGTTGCTGGCTTGAAACCTCCCAGAGGTACATCAGAAGAAAGGGCCCACAGTCTACTTCGAAAAGGGCACAGCCATTGAAAACTCAGGGGAGCACAGTTCTGCTTTGACACATTGAATAGAAATCCATGAAATGGCAACTGGTTTGGTTTCACTGTGTGCCAGACATTGTTCTGTTTTAGTTCCTAAACCAGAGGTGATAGCAGCGGCAGTAATCAGTCTCTTAGAGCTTCCATTAAACAATGTACAGGTAGTGTACAAATAGTTGAATATATACTGTGTCAAATGATGATAAATAGATTTATGACAAATGAAGCAGAGTAAGAGGATGAGGATTTTTTTTTTTTTTTTTTTTTTTACCAGAAACCTTCATTTCCTGGCTCTTTTAGGTAAGCTTTGTCTTTATGGTGCCAATGTGGTGGTTTCCCTCATTGTTTCAGGTTAGAGTCTCACCAGCAAGAGCTCTTCTCCAGGCAGTTTAAACAAGTTCTCGTTGGGTCTTCTGTTCATCTTTAAACCAAATGTTATGGCCAGGAGAACACAGTGCTGCTATAGGCACATTTTAACCTCATCTTTCACTCTTGGAGTCTTTGCTGAATGCTTCAGGAGAAGTTCACTAAGAGAAATACTGGAATGCTGTTACTAAAATTGAGGGGCAATAGATGGCAAGAGTCAAAATCGAGCCAGCAACTATTAAATAGGCACTCAGATTTTTATACTCAGCTAAGGTAAACTCTGGAGTCAAACGGTTTTGAATTTCAGCTTCACCATATATTAACTGGGCAACATTGGACAACTCTGTCAACATTTCTGGGCCTCAGTTTCCTCATTTGCAAAAAGGGCTTTATCTCACAGACTTCTGAGGATGAAATAATGTATATATTATCGTTGTTAAGTGATGTCGAGTCGGTTTGGACTTATAGTGACCCTGTATAGGGTTTCCAAGGAGCAGCTGGTGACTTTGAACAAACAACCGTGTGTTCAAACCAACCTTGGTGCCCAGTGCTTTATCACAGAGAGCCATACTGGGATTCCAATGTATATATTAGTTCTTAAAATACCTATTGCCATGCTCTCAATTCCAGTTCATAGTGACCCTATAGAACAATATAGAACTGCTACATGGGGTCTCTAAGGCTACAGAAACAGATATCTTTCTCCCATAGAGTGGCAGCTGGTGGGTTTGAACCATCAGCCTTTTGGCTAACAGCTGAGTGCTTAATCGCTATACCACCAGGGTTCCTACACCTTAAAATAGTACATGTCAGGTACACTACATGTACTTGTCATATAGTGTCTGATCTGTCATGACGTTTCCCCCTTGTATTGGAGGTTTTCACAATCTTCATGCCTTCTACCGGCCATAGTTTCCTTGCTTGTAAAATGGGAATGATGTAATGATTTTCAAAATTCTTAGTAGTATTTAGATTCTTTACATTTGGAAAGTTAGTTGAAATATGCCTTTATTTTCTATTTGAAGAGTTACCAAACTTTTTGTAAAGGGCCAGATAGAAAATATTTTGGGTTTTGCAAGCCAGATGGTCTCTGTTGCAACTATTTAAGTCTGCAGTTGTATGTTGTGAAATTGACAGAAGACCATACATAAATGAATGAGCATGGCTACTTTCCAATAAAACTTGATTTACAAAAGCAGGCTGAGGAGAGAACTGTATTTGCCCCAGGGCAACCTCTGCTCTACTAGATGAAACACTTCTTAGAGCCAGTGATGATAAGATACTATCACGTTTTTCTTGATAATATGTCATAGGCTTTCTGCATTAGACCCTCAATTAAAATAGGTTGATCTAAACATAATAGACTTCTTTTGAACCTGCAGGAGGAATTTGGAAGACTCTTCTTCCCTCCTTCTCATTTATTTCTTCCTCAAATATTTTCTCCAGGAAGGAATTGAAGAAAATTGTAACTGCTGATTTGAATTTTTCAGGATTAAAAAACACCTTTAAGATTATTTTTTTCACAATGGTCCTTTGACATAATTGAGGCAGCCTTTTCTGACCTCAGAAACAAAGCTAACAATACTTTCAAGGAAGATTACTAACCTTGGTATACAAATTTGAATTGTTAGCAGTCAAGGAAAATTCTGCAATGAAGTTTCTTGGTTTTGATTTTGTTTTCCAGTTAATAAAGAGCTATTGTTAAAGATGGCTTTATGAGAGCTTGCTTCTCTACAGTGGGGCCAGTGGTGATGAAGTGCACCTCAGAATCAATTTTTTTTAATGTTGCCTTAACATGCTTGTGAAAAATAAATAGAACTTTAGTTTCATTTCTAGGATATGGCTTTATAATCAATGAAAGGCTTAAGCTATATATGGAGTCCTGGTGTGGTACTGTGGGTTAATGTACTTGACTGCAAAAGTCTATTTGAATCACAAGGTCAGTGGTTCAAGCTTGCCAGCTGCTCCTTGGAAACCTTATACATGGTTGCTATGAGTTGGAAGCAACTCAACAGCACTGAACAACAGCAACTTGCTGTATATATTAAGTGCTGTCATGTCAGTTCCAACTCATAGTGACCCTATGTAGGTTTCCCAGCGACTGGTGAGTTTGAACCATTGACCTTGTGGCTCAAACCAACCTTGCGGTCCAGTGCTTTATCCCACAGCGCCACACTAGGACTCCACCGTATATTTTAGTATCTTCAGAGTGGTAGTTTGTGATTTGAAAGAATTGTCACAAACACTATGGTTGCTATTCCTGTTCATTCTGTTAAATGTATTATGACTTCATTCAAGGCAAATGCTATAGACGTTGTTCGTTGCCATTAAGTCTGTTCCAACTCACAGCAACCTTGTGTTGGATTTCCTAGGCTGTAAATATTCGTGGAAGCGGACTTCCCTTTCTCCTTAGGAGTGGCTGGTGGACTTGAACCACTGACCTTATGGTTAGCAGTCCAGTGCTTATCCTGTAGAGCCCCCTTCTCCCCGACTGACATTAGACATTTACTTTGCTTGATTTTGGATTTTACTAGACCTGTTTGTTCACTTATCCATTCTTTTTCTCTGACCTTTTCTCAGTTGATGTCCTTATAACAAGGGAAAATTACCTGCTCATTTCTTGTTAGGTGCCATTGAGTTGTTTCTAACTCAAAGTGACCCCCGTCGCCCCATACACAACAGAACAAAACATTGCATGGTCTTGCACCATCCTAAGATTGCTGTTACCCTTGAGCCCACTTTTGCTATCACTGTATCAATCCATCTCATTGGGGGAGGGGGGGCCTTCCTCTTTTTTACCAACCTTTTATTTTACCAAACATGATATCCTTCTCCAGTGTCTGGTGCCTCCTGATAACATGTCTGAAGTATGAGAGATGAAGTCTCACCATACTGGATACTAGGAGTATCCTGGTTGTACAAGACAGATTTGTTTGTTCCTCTGACATTCCATGGTACTTTTAATATTCTTCTCCAACACCATAATTCAAATGCATTGATTCTTCTATGGTCTTCCTATTCATTGTTTGACTTTCATATGCATATGAGGAAATTGAAAATACCTTGACTTGGGTCAGACGTACCTTAGGCCTCAAACTGGTGTCTTTGCTCTTGAACACTTTAAAGAGGTCTTTTGTAGCATATGAGATGACCATTGTATTTCAAGGGATTATCATTGTTTGTTTTTGGTTTTTTTTTGATGGTGCCAACAGTCTTTTTGATGGTGGCAACAGAAATACAAATACGACAGCTCCTGCTTCTGGGGCAGCGTTCAGGGCCAAAGCACCACCCTGGAAAAGCTAATCGTATTTTAAGAGATGATGATTGTGTATTAACTGAAAAAATGTTTTCTTTCTGACAGATTCAATTGAGGATTAAATGGCTATACATTATTAATTAATAATAATTAATTAACTACTATTCTGAGGAGTCCTTGCATGGTGAAAGTGGCTAAGCGCTGGACTACTAGCCAAAAGACCAGGCTGGCAGTTTAAACCCACCCAGAGACATCTAAGAAGAAAGGCCTTGACTACCTTGAGGAGCACAGTTCTGTACATGACATTGCCATGCATCAGACAGAATCAACTTAATAGCAGCTGACCACATTACCATTTCTATTTTATTATTTTAAATAGCTAAGATTCATTTAGTGTCTACTCTGTATTTATTGGTTTATATTTAACCATATTAGTAACTACCATTATTATTGTTGTTGTT
>NW_006408616.1:1105768-1108706 GCF_000296735.1 Chrysochloris asiatica
AGTTTACTTTGTACTGTATTTAAATATCATCTTATCAGCTTCCTTTCACCTTTCGCTTTAAAAATTCACTGGCTTTTCATTGGTACTTCACTTTGTATGTACTTTGCAACACACTTCGTGACATTTCTCTAGTGAAAAATCTATCCCAAAATTATTTCAGATTTCCAAATGGAGAAAAAGAGGGACTCCTGTGGTCTGCCTTGCACTGAGTCACATGAGCATATAGTCTAAGAGCTGACTGCTTGCCTGTGGTTCATCTGGTATCCTAGGTTCCTTTGATTTTGTTTTCCTTTGACTTTGCCACTTGCTTCAAACTTTCCTACGTATATTAAAGGGAATAAAAAATGAATGAAATTAAATTCATAAATGAAATCCTAAGATGGTAGAAAAATTTCTTTTTGTTTTCTATTTTCTTTTCTATATTGACAGTTAAGCATAACCATTTGAAGCATACACTTCCTCCTTCCTTCATTAAATGTTAACTGAATCAGGTAAAAGGAATATATCCATAACAAGACTATCAATTATTAAAATATTTTTGTGTGATTTTTAAACCCCCTTAAAACTTAGGAGTTGATTCCGACTCAGCACAACCCATGGAACAGAGTGGAACTGTTCCCTAGGCTTTCTAAGGCTGCACATCCATACAGACGCAGACTGCCTGATTTTTCTCCTATAGCACGACTGGACTGGTGAGCTCTAAGTGCCAGCCTTTGGGCTAGTGACCCAACACTACCCGCTGTGCCACCAAGGCACCTCATTGTATGATTGTTGTTTGTTAATAAGTGCCCTGGAGTCAGTTTTAACTCATAGTGACCCAGATTAGGGTTTTCTGAGGAGCGGCTGGTGAATTTGAACCACTGACCTTGCAGTCCAGTGCTTATCCTACTGCGTCACACTAGGACTCCTCATTGAATGATATTGCTAGCAAAATACTGTAGCTAGAGTAATATTCATTTTTTCTATCTCTTGCAATAGGAATTTTTAGTACTGAAATAACACAAATGGATGACTTTAACAAACAAATTTATTTTCTCACAGTTTGAAGTCCAAATTCAGGCGACTGTCTCAAGAAGGCTTTCTTACTCTGGCAGTTCTGACGAAAGGGCCTTATCTCTTCAGCTTCTGTTCCTCAGTTCCTTGGCAGTCTTCACATGGCATGTGTCTCCCCTCCATCTGTACTTCTTCTTGTTGCCTAATCTGGTCTTTTTATATCTCAGAGTTGGTTGATTTAAGACGCACCCTACACTGACAGGACTCCTGGTGTGGAGCTGTAAAATCAGCACTGAACTGTGAACCATAAATCAGCAGTTCAAACCCACCAGCTGCTCCTTGGAAACCCTATACTAGGTCTCTGTGACATGGAACCTCCTCAACAGCACTTAACAATAGCTGATATGGTCTCATTAACATAACAAAGAAGTCTTATTCCCAATAGGATTATACCAATAGTTGTGGTCCTGAGCCCTGGAGTCAGTTCCAACTTGTTGGGACCCCGTGTAGGGTTTCCAAGACTGTAAATAAATCTTTATGGGAGCAGAAAGCCTCATCTTTTCTACCATGGAACAACTGGTAGTTTTGAACTGCTGACCTTGAGGTTAGCAGCCCAACATGTAACCACTGCGTTACCACAGCTCTTTACCCATAGGTATAGGAGTTTCAGATTTACAACACATATTTTGCAATGACATGCTTCAATCCATAATAGTCTGGAAACAAAACTTCATTTTTGAGCCCTGGGTGACAACTGTAGGAATAAACACTGGACTGCTACTGTAAGGTTGGCAGTTTAGACCCACCAGCAGCTTTCAGAAGCCCTATACAAGGTCTTTTCTAGTCAGAACCAACTCAACTGAACACAACAAACCTCACCCAAAGAGCATTTTGCTTTTAATCATAATCTCAAAATGTTTAAATGTGCAACTGTATAAACCATTGGGAACACAGTGGCTCCATAGAACAAGCACTTGACTGAGAACTACAGGGTTGGCGGTTTGAGCCCACCAGCTGTTTCTTGAGAGAAAAATGAGGTTTTTTACTCCCATAAAAGATTTAGAAAGCCTCTGAAATCCTATACACAGTCACTGTGGGTCAAAACTGACTCCACAGCACTTAACAACAACAATGTAAACTATGATAACAGAACTGCTAGAGTTGTTAGGTGCCATCGTGTCGATACCAACTCATAGCAATCTGATGCACAACGGAAGGAAACACTGCCCCGTCCTGAGCCAACCTCACAATTGTTGCCACACTTGAGCCCACTGATGCTGCCATATTGTCAGTCCATCTCGCTGGGGGTCTTCCTTTTTTTCTCTGACATGCCACCTTACCAAACCTGATTTCATTCTCCAGCGACTGGTCCCTCCTGACAATATGTCTGAAATATGAGAGAAGAAGTTTGACCCTCCTGGCCTCCAAGGAGCACTCTGGCTGCACTTCTTCAATACAGATCTGTTGGTTCTTTTGGCAGCTCGTGGCACTTTTCAATATTCACCACCCAACACCATAACTCAAATGCATCAATTCTCCTACAGTCTTCCTTATTCACTGTCCAACTTTTGCATATATATTTCAGGTTATTGAAAATACCATGGCTTGTGTTGGGTGCACCTGAGTCCTCAAGCTAACATCTTTGCTCTTTAACACTTTTAAAAGTTCCTGTGCAGCACATTTGCCAAATGCAATACGTCTTTTGATTTCTCAACTGCTGCTTCTATTAGTGTTGATAGTTAATCTAAGAAGAATGAATTCCTTGACAACTTTAATCTTATCTCCATTGATCAGAATGTTGTTTATTGGTCCAGTAGTAAGGATTTTTGTTTTCTTTACATTGAGATGCAATCAGTAAGTATTTTAAGTCCTCTTCATTTTCAGCAAGCAAGGTTCTTTCATCTGCATAGTAAACCATGTGGTTGTTGTTGTTGTCAGGTGCCAT
>NW_006408616.1:1109931-1113388 GCF_000296735.1 Chrysochloris asiatica
ATAGTTTTTGTGTATTCATGTATCCTGTATTAATATATATATATATAATACCCAGCCACTCTGGGTATTATTCAGGGTAGTTATGAGTCGGAATCTACTTGATAGCACTTAACAATAGCGTACATATAAATAATACATTTTTGATTCCTGAATTTAAAAATACATGTATATAAAAATGATTTATAATGAACTTTTCTGAAGTTTTGTATTTTTATGTATAGCATTTTTATGGTACAAGTCTATTTTAATATTATGTTAGCTATATTCTTGGGTTGCAAAGCCCCTTTACTTTTAATTATTTTTGATGATTTGACTGCTTGTTTATTTTTTATTATTTTATAATATTTGAACAGTGTATGGGTTTCAACAGACCATGAAGAAATTGAGAATGTGGCCAAACAATTTGGTGCACAAGTTCATCGAAGAAGTTCTGAAGTTTCGAAAGACAGCTCTACCTCTCTAGATGCCATCATAGAATTTCTTAATTATCACAATGGTATGACTTTTATTAGTAGTTAATTTTAAATATTATGTAATTTCTACTTATTTCTCATTTCTAAATACTTATTTTAACAATTGGATTTAAGATCTTAGTATGAGTTGTGTGATAAGAACTTTTCCAAATTCAGCAACCCAGATCACAATTACCAGAATGCTATGTAGGTGTAATAAACAAATTTAAAGTTGGACAACATATCACTACTGAGTAATTTAAAGATGGACAACATATCACTACAGAGTAATCATACTCTGATGAATTTTCTCAGGGTACTTATATGGACATTAAATTTTTTAATTGTTGACAGTTCTGTCAGACATATAAACTTATAGAGAGGATTATGTGCTCAAACATTATCAAAGCATAAATAGGGACCTTACTGAGACAATCACAAGATCATAAGCCATGGTTATAAGACCCCTGGCATCTCTGAAACAGGACATGTTTATTAATCTTCTTCAATTGTTTTCTGAAAGAACAAGTTTCAAGTGTTTCAGTGAGCCTGTTCTCATAAATATAATCATGTGAAACTAGACAAGCTACTTCTAAGAGCAATAGCTCCAGGCAAAGTGATAGGCATTAGTAAATATATGTGTGTATATGTGTATGGAGTCCTGGTGTAGCACTGTGGGTTAATGCGCCAGACTGCAAAGCCATTTGAATTGCAAGGTTGGTGGTTCAAGCTCACCAGCTGCTCCTCAGAAACCGTCTACAGGGTCGCTATGGGTCAGAACCGGCTTGACAGCACTTCACAACAACATTTGTATATATAGAGAGAGAGACAGAGAGACAGTGCTCATAAGTTTCTAGCATTTAATAAGGTGACCATTAGTGTTTAGGATAAGATAACTCTGTTTACATAAAGCAAATTATCACTTTATTTCATAAACTTTATTTTGATATTTTCATTTCTTCATCTTTTTAAGAGGTTGACATTGTAGGAAATATTCAAGCTACTTCTCCATGTTTACATCCTACTGATCTTCAAAAAGTTGCAGACATGATTCGAGAAGAAGGATATGACTCTGTTTTCTCTGTTGTGAGGCGCCATCAGTTTCGATGGAGTGAAATTCAGAAAGGAGGTAATGTGTTATCAGTCTCTATTTTAGCTTATTTTACTGAGAAAGAGTTTTTCTTCTTTTCATGTAGAAATATTCTTTAGGAATGGGGAGAAAAAAGGGGAACAGTAAAATAGAATGTGAATTTTAGCTATATTCATAATAATTTCTAAATCTCCCTATCATTGAGGAAGATTATTATTGTTAAATGCCTTCAAGTCAGTTTTGACTCAAAGTGACCCTGTGTAGGGTTTCCAAGGAGTAGCTGGTGAGTTTGAACTGCAGACCTTGCGGTTCACAGTCCAGAAGATAATGAGACCAAATTAATTCTTTGCTTCATTCTTTATAAAGGCACATTCTTTGACAATTGAGGGAGATACAAAGGTAAGTCAAAAATTATTGTCACTTGGGTTCCAGTTCATACATGCACGGGTTTATTCTAAACAAAATTTGTTTATAAACATGTCTCTGTAATCCGTGGAGGGCTGCATACAAGTTCTCTCAGTAATAGAGAATGAACTTGTTTAAGTCTCATTAGCTTGACTTCAAAAAACAGGATACCCTTTGTGCCATGTTAGAAAATGAGTTTGAGGCCAGGGCTAACATCAATTTTTTAAACAATACACAGTGGACATCTTCCCAAATCATTGAAGCTTTTGTCACAAGTTTACAGAAATTCTGCCCCACATAAAACAACAGTTTATAAATGATTGAAACCTTTTAAGAAAGGAAGGTTGTTGTTAAGTGCCGTTGAGTTGTGGTTCCGACCCATAGCGACCCTGCATAAGGTTTCCAAGGAGCAGCTGGTGGGTTTGAAAAATGAGCCAAGAGTGTGAAGACCTAACAACTTTGACAAATTAATAAACTAGCTAACGTCCAGAAACCGGTGGAATAAGACAGTAGAATTACCAGTGATGCCATCACTATTAAAGTTGGGATCTCACATGGCTTGACATTTTCAATATAAGTGAACACCTTGACCTCAGCAAGCTTTTATTTTAATGGGTGCCAAAAGCATTCTGTGAAGATCTGCTAGCTATAAAAGAGTTGATATTTCCAACATTCTTTTAAGCAAGATGAAAGTTAATGAAGATGATTTTTTTGGAATGAATTGTAACTGGGGATGAGTCTTGGACATCTCAATATGATCCAGAGCGCAAAGACCATTCAAAACAGTGGCTTCTGATGGTATATTAAACCCAGCATATACCGGCAGAAAGGCAAAGAAGCCAGCCCAGATTGTGGTGACTTTGGGATTCCCAAGGGGTAATCTTAATTGATTTTGTGAAACAACAAATGTTCTTTCATTACAGTTCAGTTTTTAAGAAAAGTGAAAATTGCATTGGTAAGAGAAAAGGCGAGGAATGTTGTACCGAGAATTTTTTCCCCATCCTGATATTCCTGCTCATTCTTTAGGGTAGCAAGGGCTGTCATAGGAGAATTTAATTAAGAAACTTCATGCCATCACGCTATAGCCCTAATCTTACCCCTTCAGACTTCTTTGTTCCCCAGATTCAAAAAATTTTGAAAAGGAACATGATTTTTTAATCCCTTGAGGATTCCAAAACTTCTGCTTTGGTGTGGTATAAATCTAAGAGCACAGAATTCTTTATGGAAGGGTTAGAGAGATGGAAACTCTACCTTCAGAAATATATAGCCATACATGGAGACTATGTGGAGAAAAAATATCTTCACATTTTTATATTTTTGTTCAATAAAGGTTTCTTTGTTTTAACATGCAGCATGAAAGCTGAAAAAACTAAAGAAAAAATTCAAGCCTTGAGTTGCAATATTGAAGAATTCTATGGGCAAATTACTGAACAATTCTGAAAGCATTAAAAGAAGGTAGAATACATGGAGTCCCTGTACCAAAAAGAATTGGTCAACATGCAACCATTTT
>NW_006408616.1:1114328-1143695 GCF_000296735.1 Chrysochloris asiatica
GAAATCCATATTTGTGCCCATTCCAAAGAAAGGTGACCCAACAGAATGCAGAACTCATTGAACAATATCATTATTGTTACATGCAAGTAAAAATTTTGCTGAGGGTAACTCAAAACAGTTGCAGTAGTACATCTACAGGCAGCTGCTAGAAATTTAAGCAAATTCAGAAAAGGACATTTAACAAAGGAAAACATTATTGATGTCAGATAGATCTTCACTGAAAGCAGAAATTACGCTAAAGATGTTTACTTGTGTTTTATTGACTGTGCAAAGGCTTTCAACTATGTAAACCATAACTCTGAATAACATTGTGAGCAATGGGAATTCCAGGAATTCCTCATTGCTCTTGAGTAATCTGTATTGACCAAGAGGCAGTCATGAACAAAACAAACCAACAAAATACTGAATGCTGTAAAATCAGGAAAGTGGGTCAGGATTCTATCCTTTTACCATACTTTTTCAGTCTGTATACTAAACAAATAACCTGAGAAGCTGGACTATATGAAGAAGAATGCAACTTCAGATTTGCAGGAGGCCTCATTAACAGCCTAGAATATGCAGATGACACAACAACCTTACCTGCTGAAAGTGAACAGGACTTGAAGCACTGGCTGATGAAGATCAAAGCATACAGCCTTCAGTATGAATAACATCTCAATGTAAAGAAAACAAAATCCTCATCACTGGGCCAGTAAAAGACATCAAGATAAATGGAGAAAAGATTGAAGTTGTCAAAGATTTCATTTTGCTTGGATCAACCATGGAAGCAGAAGGCAAGAAATCAAATGATATATTGCATTAGGTAAATCTGTTGCAAAAACCTTTTCAAAGTGTTCACGAGCAAAAATGTCAGTTTGGGGACTAAGGTGCCTCTGACCCAGTACATAGTTTTTTGTTTTTTTTTTTTTTACAACCTTGCATGCATGTGAAAGTTGGACAATGAATAAGACAGACCATAGAAGAATTGATGCATTTGAGTTAGATACAGTGTTAGAGAAAAATATTAAAAGTACTATGGACTCCCAGAAAAACAAGCAAATCTGTATTGGAAGAACAGCCAGAATGTTCCTTAGAAGCAATGATGGCCAGACTTCATCTCTTATATTTCAGACATATTAGGAAGGACCAGTCCCTGGAGAACCATGCTTGGTAAAGTGGAGGGTTAGCAAAAAAGAGGAAGACCTTTAGCAAGATGGAGTGGCAGCAGCAATGGGCTCAAACATAGCAACAATTGTGAGGTTGACACAGGGACAGGCAGTGTTTCACTCTGTTGTGCATAAGGTCCCTATGAGTCAGCACTGACTCAACTGCACCTTACAACAACAAAGCCAGAAGAACAAATAAATCTTTGTTGGAAGTACACCTAGAATGCTCCTTAGAAGTGAGGCTGGCAAGAGTTTGTCGTATGTATTCTGGACATAGTAGCAGGAGGGACAAATCCCATATTTGGTAAAGTAGAGGGTCAGTGAAAAAGAGGACGTTCCTGATGAAATAGATTTACACAGTGCAACAACAATGGATTCAAACATAGCAACAATTGTAAGGATAGCACCAGACTGGGCATTGTTTTGCTCTATTGTATATAAGGTTGCTGTGAGTCAGAATCAACTTGACAACACCTAACAACAACAACAGCATGATTTTGTAGCAATATGTTTTTACTTACCCTTGAATGTCATCTTTCTAAACTCCATACAAAGAAATAATATGAAGATAAAAAGCATCCATGAAAGAGTTCAAAAGAACTGTGAGATTGAAATTGTGGAATTGCTTTTCTAAATTTATAATTCCTTAAATAAGGATTCCACAAGGTTTCTTAGGAGCTTGACTTTTAACCAGATAAGCTAGAAAACTACATAAAAAATAATAAGAGTAATGTAACAAGCAAGTAAATGTAACATACTTGGGGAAAGGCTGTATGATTTCTATTAAGTGTGGTGGCATTTTTTGAACATAGACAATGTTCCTTGATGGTTTTAACACATGTGACTTAAAAGATAATTGTTATTTTTATTAAGTGCCCTTGAGTTGGTTCCAATTCATAATGAAACCCTGTATAGGGTTTCCCAGGAGCAGCTGTTGGGTTTGAACCTTGTGTTTAGCAGTCCTGTGCTTATCCTGTGCACCGCACCAGGACTCCTAAAATACAGTAAGATAGTTAAGTGGCTTAATTTCCTAGGGCTGCCATAATACCATAAAGCCAATATAAAGAACAAAAATGTTTTGTCTCATAGTTCTGAGGGCTAGAAATTCAAATGAAGGGCATAGGTAGGGCTCTGCCTCTCTGTTGGCTTTAGGGGAGATTCTTCTCTCTCTCTTTCAGCTTCCTTAGCCTTGGGTGCTTCTTGGTATCCCTTGGTTTGTAGATAGATCCTCACAGGTTGTCTTTACTTACTCTGTCTGATCCTTTCTCTGTGTCTGTTCTCCTTAGAGGGATTAGAAATCAGACTAGCTCCACTTCTGTGTTGCACAAGGTCACATTCATAGATACAGGGATTAGGACTTTCGCTTATCTTTTTGGATATGACATAATTTAATCCATAACAATAAGAAGAATGCAGTAATTTGGAGATGGTACAAAGAAGAGCAATGAAGATAATCAAGAGAATAAAGATAGACAGAAAATAAAGATTTTTCTATCTCAAAATATATATGTCAAAAGCTTTAAAATGCTTTGATGAATCCATCTATTGATTGATTTCATTCTGTAAACATGTCTTTTTCTGTGCCAGGTTCTATATTCAACCATACTGTTCCCTTAAATGAAGTCCTGGTGTGGCACTATGGGTTAATGTGCCAGACTGCAAAGCCGTTTGAACTGCAAGGTTGGTGGTTCAAGCTCACCAGCTGCTCCTCAGAAACCCTATACAGGGTCACTAAGGGTTGAAACTGACTCAACGGCACTTAACAACAACAACAAAATTCCTTTAAATCTGAGAAAGAAAGTTTAGGGAGGATTTATTGAAGCTTAAAACACAAATTTTAGAAGCAAATAAAGCCCAGAGTTAATCTGCACATTATGCTGTATGATTAAAAATCAAATGCTGCTGTTGTTAAGTACCATTGAGTCGGTTCTGACCAATAGTGACCCTACATAGAGTTCCTGAGAAGTGGCTGGTGAGTGAATTGCCAACATTGCATTTCAAACTGACCTTGCAGTCCAGTACATTATCCTGCAGTGCTACACCAGGATTCAAACAGGCTCAAGAACTGTCTAGTTTAAACCAATGGCAGCTGTATAAATGACACATGCATAAATGTTTTTTAAAAGAAAAGTAGAAATGCTTGCAGAAAGATCCTTCAACATTAAAAGTAAATTTTCAGGATGGTAGGTTTGCATTTGCCTATGAGACACTCCCTTGGAACCACTGACAAACTGAATGTCATTGTCAGACAATAATTCTAAACCTGAGTAACATAATCTGTTTATGCTCCTTATACAATCATTACTGCTGATAGTGTTCGTGAATTAATCATTGTTTAAAAAATACTTCATTTTAGTTTCTGTAACTGTCTTTAGTCGTTGGATTAGTTGTTGTAACCACTAGCTCTTGAAATGTGACTAGTTCAAATTGTCATATTCTAATAGTAGTGTCCTGGTATGGCTCTGTGGGATAAGCACTAGACTGCTAACCACAGGTTGGCCATTCAAACTGCCAGCTGCTCCTTGGAAACCCTATACAGGGTTGCTATGAGTCAGAACCGATTCAATGGTTCTTAACAACAACAACATAAATGTGAAATTCATATTGGATTTCTAACATTTAGTAAGAAAAAATCAGTACAGTATCTCACTGGTTTTATGTTTATTACATGTTGAAATGATATTTCAGAAATGTTAAGATGCTGTGTAGTCATTTCTGAATCATAGCTACATACATATGGCCTGCCTTATCCACAGGGTCTGCTTCTGGGGATTCAACCAACCAGGTAAAAATACTCAACGGGAGGACGGGGGGAGAAGCAGTCAATGGTCAAAGCAATCCCTCAAAGGTTAAGGGGAAATATAGGTTACATTTAAGAGGCTATATACTCGACGGCACTTAATTAACAACAACAACAACAATAGGCTACTTATTATCATCATTAATTTCACTTGTGTATTTTTCCTTTTTTAAATGTAGCTACTAGAATGTTTTTCATTGTATATGTGGCTTATATTTCTACTGAACATTACTACTTTAGAGATTACATCAGTCTATAATTTTCTGTTTTAGTGATGTCCTTGCCTGGTTTTGATAGGAGGGTTATACTTGCATCATAAAATGTATTAAAAAGTTTTCCATCCTTTTCTATATGTTAGAGTTGTTGTTGTTGCTGTTGTGAAGTGCCGTCGAGTCGGTTCTGACCTATAGCAACCCTGTATAGGGTTTCCGAGGAACAACTGGTGAGCTTGAACTGCCGACATTGCAGTTCAAATGGTTTTGCAGTCTGACGCATTAACCCACAGCACCACACCAGGACTTCCATATAATCTGAGTAAAATTGGTGTGAGTTCATTGTTTCTGAAAATAAATCCGCTTTTGTTGTGATTGTTTCCCTAAATGGAATGTGTCACTTTTCCTCAGGCTCCTTTATTTTTCCATAGTTTGATTATGGTATCTACGGCAGGTTTTCTTTGTATTTACTCTGCTTGGGATCTCTGGGCCTCTTATATCCATGGGTTGATGTCTGACATCAGTTTTCAAAATTTCTTAACTTTTATCTCTTTAAATATTGCTTCTGCCATATTTTCTTTTTCTGTACTTCAGAGGCTCCAATTAAAATTGATTTTAGGAAAAGTCTGGTTTTTCACATGTCTTTCATAGTCTTCTTGGATTTTAATTCTTTTTTCCCTCTCTGATTCATTTTGGATAATTTCTATTGACATGTCTTTGAGTTCACTAATAATTTCTCTGACTTCTCCAGTGTACGGTAAAACCTAAAAACCTATACGGTGAATTACTAATTTCTGGTACTGTATTTTCCACTCTAGAATGTCCATTGAGTTCTTTTTCAGAGATTCCATTCTTTATTGAAATTCTCCATCTTTTCATTCAATTTTTAAACTTTCCCTTTAATTTTTTTAATGTATAAGGTGACTTCAAAACGTTCATGGAAAAATAAAATGAAAAGAAAATGGAATTTTTTCATGAGCTTTTTAAAGGCCACGAGTGTTTATTATACTTATTTGAAAGTTCTTGATTAAAAATCTCAACATCTGAGTCATTTGTAATTCCATTTTTTTTCCTGATTGTGAGTCACACATTCCTGCTTCATCATGTGTCTCATGACATTTTATCATATGCCTGACTGACATAGTCACTGAAGCCTTGTCTGATTTTCCTCCAGAGAGGGCACCTATTCTCTTCTATCCAACAACTAGAATAAGGGACTTATTACCTTGATCTTATTAGGAGTGAGGCTGAGTTGAAATTTCAGCTGATTTCAGTGTACCTCTGATTGCAGGGATCTTGTTGAGATATTAGGGTAGCAGGATTATCTAGCTTATCTGTTGGGAACCGTGGCATGGCGGGTTATGCAAGTTGAAAGTTTGTGGCAACCTTGAGTCAAGCACGTCTATAAGGGTCATTTTTCCAACAGCAGCACATGCTCACTTCATATCTCTGTGTTACGTTTTGGTAATTGTCACAGTTCTCAAACTTTTCATAATGCTACTGCATAAACCAGATAAACTAAAGCACAATAAAGCAAGGTATGCCTGTATTTGAGCAATTTCTGCTTTCCAGATTAATTTTTTTTTTTTTTAAGTTAACTGAATTTACTTTGTTAACTAAATGAGCACTTTCTATGTTAATGTGATATGGACTTAACTGTAGCTTTTTGCTTTTAGTTCGTGAAGTGACTGAGCCTCTGAATTTGAATCCAGCTAAGCGACCTCGTAGACAAGACTGGGATGGAGAATTATATGAAAATGGCTCATTTTATTTTGCTAAGAGACATTTGATAGAGATGGGTTACTTACAGGTTTGTACTTTTATTTTGCACAAAGGGTTCTAAAAGATTTTAAATACTTTTATGTGTTTAATTTGAGTTTTAGAAAGGGAAATATCAACCTGCAGAGAGAGAAAAGGCAGTCACTGACAAAATTTCTGATCTGAGGCATTTATTTACCCTGCAGTACTGTTCTTCGTAATCCATTCAATAAATATTATAGTAATTCTGCTACAAATGTAACACTAAGATAAAAAATGAGTCAAGTAGTAAATGTTCTACATTTATTCTGGTGTTGATATTTGTGTTGTTATTAAGTGCCGTGGAATCAGTTTCCACTCATAGCAACCCTGTATAGGTTTTCCAAGGAGCAGCTAGTGGATTTAGACTTTGTGATTCACAGTCCAGTGCTTATTTTACAACACAGCACCACACCAGAAGTCCTATTCATTCAAAAACTTTGTAATCCATGTTTGTATTACTGTTAAATTATAGATGTACAGTTGAATAACTTCTACTTGGTTTTAAAAGAGAAAAAAAAATGTAGTTTTTTTCTCTTCTTTTAAAAAAAGAGAAAACACCAACTTGAGTCAGGAAAAAACAGATTCTACCCCAACAATAAGGCCAGCCTATGGCATTATAGGATAAGCACTGGACTGCTAACCGGAAGACTAATAGTTCAAACCCACTAGCTACTCCTTGGAAACCCTATACAGGGTCATAGTAAGTCAGACCCTACCACATAGCACTTGACAACAACAACAATCCCAATTACAATTGTATACTTGAGTATACCATTTGATCTATCCTGAATTTCACTGCCCTCGTTTTAAAATAAGGGGTTTATCACCCCTCATCTTCAGAGTTCTATGAATTATCTGCATGGTTGTATCATATACCAATTATGTATTCAACACTTACTGTGTACCAAGGACTATATGAACACTTTGTGTAGGTCATTTCATGTAGTCCTCAGAACAGCTTAATGAAGTAGACATTTCTCAGTTTTAAAGATGAGGAAATTGCAACTCAAGGCAAAAATGGTTGGTAAATGGTATTGTCAGAATTTTAATTTAGGTTCTTATGTTATAAGAATAGCATTGAAAACAAAATAAAAAAATCACCACACTGGTAAAAAGTCTAATGTTATTCATGCTTAAGTAATAACTGGGGAAGGTGTTTTTTTTTGTTTTTGTTTTTTTCAATTTCCTGGTCAGTGTATATGATAGCACTGGTAGTGCTATAGGATAAGCACTGGACTGCTAACCAAAAGCAAAGTTCAAACCCATCAACCTGCTCTGCAGGCGAAAGATGAGACTTTGTGCTTTTGTAAAGATACACAATCTTGGTAACCCTATACAGAATTGCTATGAGTTAGCATTGACTCAGTGGCAGTGAGCTTGATTTTTGTGTTTTGGTCAGTGCATAAGAAAACTGCTGTTGCCGTTAAGTCAGGTCCAACTCACAGTGACCCTGTACAGAGTTTACAAGCAATAGCTGGTAGGTTTGAATTGTCAACCTCGTGGTTGGCAGTCCAGTCCTAATCCTATAGCGCCATACCAGGATTCTATAAGCAAATTATAGCTAGAAAAATTAGACTTGGCACATACAGATACCTACCTGTCCAGGTTCTTTTCTAAGGGGACTACAAGACTGTAATCTAAACTGTTCCTAAAGTGTGAAGAAAAATGAGGTTTTTCGTTATAACATTATTTGTGAAAAACTAGCAATTTTGGAAAATGAAATTTCTTGGTCATTTAAATAATATCTTTGCAAAGCCCTGTGTTGTTGCCCCCCCACTGCCCCAGGCTCAGGAGGCTGTTTTCCTTCTTTGGCTCATATATGACTCAGACAACAATTGTCCATTCCAACTCAATTCTCTATAATAGATGCTACAGCTACTTTTCCTTCCTATCTTACCTCTTCATTGCAAATTAGAAGAGAAGTTCCAAAAAAAATGGTTACAGTTAAGGAATTTTCATAAAATTCCTTGTGGTTAGAATACTGGAGGATAAGAAATATTTCTGCCTTATTCCATCTTAAAATAGAATTCTATTTAAAATGGGGATTACACTATAGCGATTTAAGTTTTAAGGTTCTTTGTTTTGTGTGGTTTGAATACTTGGGGAACAAAAATATTTCTCCTTCAAAGAGTTATGTTTTATGTCACTATATTCCTGGGGTTTTTTTTTCAGTACTGTGGGAAAAAAAATCATTGTTCTACAATAACATTTTAGTAATGTGTGGATGAATGCCCCAAACATACTCATGACATATTTATATTACCTTTAGGGTGGAAAAATGGCGTACTATGAAATGCGAGCTGAGCACAGTGTGGATATAGATGTGGATATTGATTGGCCTATTGCAGAACAAAGAGTATTACGGTAAGAAGACTTGTGCAGTCTCTACATTAGAGCCTAACATATTTTTAGCAGGAAGGTTTAATTGTACCAGAGGTGGGGAATGTCCAGCCCTGGGGCCATGTGAGGCCTGAGAAATCATTTGGTCTAGCTCTGCCAACGCAACCACAGGTCCAGCCATCACATTTTTGTTGTTAAGTGCCGTCGGTTCAGTTCTGATTTACAGTGATTCTGTGTAGCATTTCTGAGGATCGGCTGGTGGGTTTTAACTTCCGACCTTGTGGTCCACCATCACGTTGTTGTTGTTAAGTGCCGTTGAGTCGGTTCCGACCCATAGTGACCCTGTATGAGGTTCCCAAGGAGCAGCTGGTGGGCTTGAACCGCCAACCTTGTGGTTCAAACGAACTTTGCAATTCAGCGCATTAACCTGCAGAACCACATCAGAACTACACAATATTTAACCACATATAGCAAGCTAATTTTTAAGTTGATAGTTTTGTATGGTCCATGAATGATGTGAAAAGTTGGACAGAAAAAAGGTTCCCTATCCCTGATCTAGACACTGGTTTCTGATACTTTTAAAGATCTTAGGCTTTTTGGAATTAATTTGTACACATGGTAAAGGTATGTGAGTATACATAAAATATACCTTTAGATGGTTTATTCAATAACCCAAGAAACACAGAGTCTGAAATAGAGTACGGTACTTATACTTCTTATTCTATAAATTGAAATGCATATATGAAGTGAATTTGAGGAGTGATGTTAGAACAGTTTAATACAGAGTGGGCTGTTAGTTTTACTGGTGCGAGTCAAATGAGAGGGAGTGATTAGTGTTGCATTTGTATTTAAAGTCCATTTTGGTTTCTTTTAGATATGGCTATTTTGGCAAAGAGAAGCTTAAGGAGATAAAACTTTTGGTTTGCAATATTGATGGATGTCTCACCAATGGCCACATTTATGTATCAGGAGATCAAAAAGAAATAATATCTTATGATATAAAAGATGCTATTGGTATAAGTTTATTAAAGAAAAGTGGTATCGAGGTATGTGCCCCCTGAATACAGTATATTAGATGTTGTCTCAAGGACAAAGAGCATGGGAGGGAAATAAGGAATTTAAACATTCAGTAATAGCCATTCATCCGAAATTTAATCTTCAGGTGCCTAAACAGTTACCATACCTTTTACTTTCAGATGAGTATAATTAAAAATTTGACAATCAACAAATAATATCTTTTGTTTATTCAAGAAGTGTTAAATACTGTTTTTAAATAAGTGCTATCTAGTATGTCCCATGGGGCCATGCAACAAGTAAGGTTTCCTAGCTAATAGGTGTCAGTCAGCATTTAGCAAATGACAAATATCTTGTGTGTCTTTAAAATGTAAATAATTAAAAGTTTTAATTAAAAATTACTAAGTGCTTATGTGTATTTTTAAAAATGAAAGCTATGGTCATTTCTTATAATTCACTAGAAACCTTAACTGTGTGTTGATAAAGCAGCATAAGAGATAGTTGTTTTCTGGAAAAACTAAATACAGGGATGTCTTAGATAAATATAAGACAACGTATGTTATATTTTTTACCTGTAGGTAGAACCCTTTCCATTATAGAAAATTGTGTCTTTCACCTTTATTGGACTATTATAAATGAAACCTTTTTAAGCTTTATTATTCTAAAATGCCAATTAGTTGACTTAGTTTAACTGCTCCTTCAGAAGGTCAAAGGACTTCTAATTATGACTTATAATATTTACTAAGTTTTATTTTATTTAAGATGATTCCTACATCATTCACTTTCTGAATAATTCCTTTTTGTTTTTTTGTTTTAAGGTAAGGTTAATCTCAGAAAGGGCCTGTTCAAAGTCAACGCTCGCTGCCTTAAAACTGGATTGCAAAATGGAAGTCAACATATCAAACAAGCTATCAATTATAGATGAATGGAGAAAAGAAATGGGACTATGCTGGAAAGAAGTAGCTTATCTTGGTTGGTATCTTTTTATTTAGTCATAGGAAAATGGACTGGAAATATGTTTTTCAAATAGATAAATAAGAAAGAAATACCAAAGAATATGATTGTAGGGAAATAACCCTTGTATACTGCTGACAAAAATAATAAATTGGAAGAAGGTTAGAATACATGTAAAATAAATTTGAAGTAAATAGCATATTTGGAAATTCCCTTAAAATATTTTCCTCTTCCTCCCCACAAAAAAGCTATGGTTTAGGGAGGTGATAGAGAAAAACAATGATAAATGATAAACTTGGAATTCTTTCATATTTAATAGAACATTTTAAATAATTTAAATTTATTCATGGAATTTCTAGTAATTGTAATATATACAGCAACCAGAAAGTATAGTTCGTTCTACTCTGACAAGAGTGGGAAACACCCTAGACCTCAATTTTCAAATTCTTTAAAAAAATACTTTGAAGTATTTTTGTTCCATCTGGTCTTCAATGTTTATATGCAGTATCTTGTATCTTACTAGAGTTACCAGTTATTTATGGACTGCTGTCGGCATTGGAGTCTTGGTGTGGCACTGTAGAATAAGCACTGAAGCTCAGGGTCAATTTGAACCACAAAGTTGGTGGTTCAAACCCACCAGCCACTCCTCAGAAACCCTACACAGAGTTGCTATGAGTTAGAACCAACTCTATGGCATTTAACAACAAATAACAAGTTTGCATTATTTTCACTTTAAAGAATAGTCTTTGTCTTTTCAAATGTTTAATCAGAATTTCCCCTAATTGACAGGAAATGAAGTGTCCGATGAAGAGTGCTTGAAGAAAGCTGGTCTAAGTGGAGTTCCTGCTGATGCCTGTTCCACTGCCCAAAAGGCTGTTGGGTATATTTGCAAATGTAATGGTGGCCGTGGTGCCATTCGAGAGTTTGCAGAACACATTTTCCTACTAATGGAAAAAGTTAGTAACTCAAGCCAAAAATAAGCATTAGTTTAATGTTGGGAAAGGTACAAAGTCTCCTAAGCCACTCTGCTTTTCCTTTTGATGCTGTAATGTTACAGAGGGTGTGATTTGATTTGTGTTGTATCTTCCTATCTTTTAAAGAAAGTCTTCTCAACTTATCATTCCCAAACCTTAATCATTGTGCTCTACATTGCTCTTCATGCAAGACAGTTATTTAGAGATTGATTACAATCGTTCTCAGATTTTTAGTAAATACAAGTAAGAAATCATCAACATTGACTTTGTATTGTACTCTATCAAACTGTGTGTTTGTGTCGTTGTAATGCTGCTGGGATTTTATTTGATGACAGTATACTGATAGAACATGTCCTTCTATTAATTAATAAAATTGCATTTCTTAAACTAAATGAGAACTGCCTCATGATAATAGAAGAGGTTTATAAAGCATTTCCTTAAATAGTGTACATATTGGCCATTCAGTCAGAGTGAGAAACAAACCACAGGAGGTTATGCTTTCTGTATGTATGAACATAACACTTTATGCAAATACTGAATCACTTTCAGAATTTTCCAGTGAATCTGTGCTGACTACAGAATAAGGTAAAGCATTCCCCAGTCCAGATGTTTTATTCTGGACACAATGTAATATTTCCAGCATTTGTTCTTTCAATTACTGTGCAGATTACACTACCCCAATAAACTTATTCAATGCAATTCTCCATACTCATACACTCCTGGTGTGGCACTATAGGATCAGCCCTGCATTGCAAACCACAGGGTTAGTGGTTCAAACCCACCAGCTGCTCCTCGGAAACCCTAGACAGTGTCACTGTGAGTTGGAACTGATTTGATGGCATTTAACAGCAATAATGCAAATTCTCTAGCACAGTAGCTTTCCTCAGTATCAGTGGAATTTCTCCTTAGTATGCTTTTGTTAGTGTCTTCTAGGTCCTACCATTAATTTTCAGCATGCATCATTCATTGCTCCAAAAAAATTCCTCTACCAATGTACCTCCTTAAGTAATTACTATAAGTATAGATTATACTGTAGTTCTTACTTAAGTGGCCCAAATACAAGTAATTAATACAAGACAGTTCAGTCCTCAGTGCTGCTTCTAATACCTGTTTCCCAGTAGTAGAGAATCTTAGTTAAGAAAATAAAATATGTGGATGTTCGGCTCTGAACAGAAGTTGTCGCACCTGCCTTTACAACAAGAAAAACTAGACAAAATGAACATAATTAATCTTAGGCCCATCAGAAAACTGAGGGCTCAGGATAAACAGTTACCCCAAAGCCTAGAGAAAAACAATTTCCCCTCTTCCACACCATGCATCAAACCCCAAAACTTCCAGTATAATGTTGCTATTGTTAAGTGTCATCGTGTCGGTTCTAACTCATAGCCACCCTGTATAGGGTTTCCAAGGAGCAGCTCGTGGGTTTGAACCACCAGTATTGTAGCTAGCAATCCAGTACTCATCCTACAGCACCATGATAGTGGGTGATAATTGAAAAAGGTAAAAGGCACAGATATTCTCTAAGGAGCAATACAAAAGGAAGCTCAAAAGATACTGTTGTTCTTAGGTGCTGTCAAGTAGACCCTATGCACAGTAGAATGAAACACTGCCCAGTTGTGTGCCATACTCACAACTGTACGCTTGACCCATTGCTGCTGTCACTGTGCCAGCCCATCACGGGGTCTACCTCTTTTTCACTGGCCTCCACTTTACCAAGCATGGTGTACTTCTCCAGGGACTGGACTCGCCTGGTAATATTGGACATATTATGACATAGTATGAGAGACAAAGTCTTGCCATCATGACTTCTAAGGAACATTCTGGCTGTCCTTCTTCCAATTTGTTTGCTCTTCTGACAGTCCAAGGTACTTTTAATAATCTTCTCCAGCACCCTACCTCAAATGTATCAATTCTTCTATTGTCTTCCTTATTCACTAACTTTCACATGCATATGAAGCTATTGAAAATACCATGGCTTGGGTTAGGTGTACCTTAGTCCACAAATTGCCATATTAGCTCTTGAACACTTTTAAAGAGGCCCTGTGCAGCACATTTGCCTAATGCACTGCACCGTTGGATTTTTTGACTGCTGCTCCCATGAGTGTTGATAGTGGTTCCAAGAAAAATGAAGTCTTTGGAAAACTGAATCTTCTTTCCATTTATTATGATGTGACTTATTGGTCCAGTGGTGAGGATTTTTGTTTTCTTTACGTTGAAGTGCAGCCCATACTGAAGTCTTTGATCTTCATCAGTATTTTAAGTCCTTTTCACTTTCAGCAAGCAACATTATATCATCTACATATCGCAGTTATTTAATAACTGATGCCATGTTTTTCTTCATATGATCCAGCTTCTTGGATTATTTGCTCACCAGAAAGATTAAGTAAGTATGGCGAAAGAATACAGTCCTGGTACATACATTTCCTGATTTTAAACTATTCAGTGTTTCCTTGTTCTATTCGAGCCACTGCCTCTTGATGTGTGTATAGGTCATGAGTACAAGGAAGTGTTCTAGAATACCCATTTTCCGCAATGTTGTCCATATGCCATGTCATGATCCACACGTTGAAAGCCTTTGTAGAGTCAATAGGTAAGCATCTTTCTGGTATTCTCTGCTTTCAGCCAATAGGCATCTGATGTCAGCAGTGATACAGTAGAGAAATCTTGTATCTCTGGCACTTACAGAAGGAACCTCAGTGGCACAATAGTTAAGTGCTTGACTGCTAGCCAGAAGATCAGTGGTTTGAACCCAGCAGCCACTCCATGGGAGAAAAATATGGCAGTCAGCTTTTATAAAGTTTTATAACCTTGGAAACCCTATAGGACATCTATAAGTTGAAACAACTCTATAGCGATGGGTCTGTTGGGTTTTAGCACTTAACATCTAGAGTAGATGTTAAATACAGCTCAGCTTTTAGGAATATTAACAGAAAGCTTTGTACTAGAGCTCATTAGTTCAGTGCCTACAACACATGTTTGATGTTGAAAAGAAAAGTGTAAGCCACGCGTAAAGGCAAGAAAAAATGCAGTCTGAAAGACCAATCACCAGAACCAGACTTAAATATGACTTTGATGTTCATATTATGAGATCAGACAAGGAATTTAAACCTCTTATATATGCTTTTACGTTCTGTGGTTTCAGATACCTGCAGTGAACCACAGTCTGAAAAAATTAAATGGAAAATCCCAGAGATAAGCAATTCATACATTTTAAATTGTGTGTCATTTTGAGTAATACTATGAAATCTCACACTGTCCTACCCAGGATGTGCCTTTATCTAGTGTATCCATGCTATATATGCTTCCCTTCCATTAGTCACAGATAGCTGTCTCAGCTATCAGATTGACTGTCTTGGTAGCACAATGCAGGTCTGCAAGTAACTTATTTTACTTAATAATTGCTCTATTATTAGTTATTGTTAATCTCTTACTGTGCCCAATTTATAAGTTAAACATCTAGGTATGTAGGTATAGGAAAAAACATAACATATATAGGGTTTGGTGCTATCCATGTTATCAGGTATCCACTGGGAGGGGTCCTGGAATGTATCGCCCATGGATAGATTGAGACTATTGTATTTATGCAGAGTACTGGTGTGGTGCTGTGGATTAATGCGCTGGACTACAAGGTCGGTTTGAACTGCAAAGTCAGTGGTTCAAGCTCATCAGCTGCTCCTTGGAAACCCTATACTATGGATGCTATGACTCAGAGCCATCTTGATGACACTTACCAACTGTGTACAGTAGTATAGAAAAAGTACTTAAATGTGCAAGCCCAGGTAGGTAATGCCAGCAGAGAGAAGGAAACAATTAGAATAAAAATAAAATGCTAAAAAAATCAAAGACACAGAAACAAAGAATGCTTTTGATGGGTACATTAAGTCGGCTCAAAACAGTTGAGCAAAAAACAAGTGAACTTGAAGGTAGGCCAGTAAAAAGTTCCAGAACTGAAACCCAGAAAATAAAACTGAACAACTTAAAAAAACAAAACAAAACCAAACTCAGAACATTATCCAAGAAGTGTGGGCAACATCACAATTTGTAGCATATATATAATTGGGATGTAGCATATATGTAATTGGGATACCAAAAATAGAAAACAAGGCAGAAAAAACTTTTTTTTTTTAAAGTAGTAACAGCCAAGCATTTCCCAAAAGTAATGATAAGCACCAAACCACAAATCCAGGAAGCTCAGAGAATATCAAATATCAAAGGATTAGGGAAGAATTACTCTGAGGCAAATAATCAGAGACCACATCATACAGTCTAATGCATTGTATTAAAGAACTTTAACTTCATTCAAAGAGTAAGGATGGAAAGACACTGTCAAGGGCTTGAAGCAGGAAAAGCTTTTCAGGAAGAGGTAAAATTTGAGCTGGGTCTTGAGGACTGGAAAATTTCACTGATGTCAAAGAATCATACTAGAGAATTGGGGTTAACATGCTCAGAGACCGGGAAAGGTGTACTGTGGCCAGCAATGATAGGCTCTTGAATGGGTGGGATCCTTTTTTCTGCCAAAATTTTCTTCTAGTTAGTTCATCTGCTTCCTCATCTCTTCCATTCATTTTAACTTCTCTATGCTCAAAGTGTAGGAATCTTGGTGTGGTGCTGTAGGATAATGCACTGGACTACAAGGTCGGTTTGAACAGCAAGATCGGCTGTTCAAATTAGCCTGCTAGTAATCATTGCAATGAGACGAAATACGAAGAATGCAACACCAATGTTCTCCCATGTAAACTATCAATTAATAATGAAAGCTTAAAAAGTAGTGTGCTATATTTGGTCAAAATTTAACTCAC
Organism: Chrysochloris asiatica; assembly: GCF_000296735.1. NCBI lineage: Eukaryota > Metazoa > Chordata > Mammalia > Afrosoricida > Chrysochloridae > Chrysochloris > Chrysochloris asiatica. The sequence goes on from NW_006408616.1 coordinate 1,130,367, forward strand.
CTCTAATGTGTCACTGCTAGCGTAGTGGTTATGAATCGGGCTGCAAACTGCAAGGTCAGTAGTTCGAAACTACCAGCTGCTCCGCCGGAGAAAGATGAGGCTTTCTGCTCCTGTAAACATTTTCAGCCTTGGAAACCCTGTTCAGGATCGTTATGGGTCGGAACCTACTTGACGGCACTTAACAACAACAACAATATGTCAAACAATGAACTCACCTCTAAGGAGTTCTGGTAGCGCAAGGTAGCGTAGTGGTTACGCATCAGGCTGCTAACCTCAAGGTCAGCAGTTTGAAACTACCAGCTGTTCCTCAGGAGGATGATGAGGCTTTCTGCAACCGTAAAAATTTGCAGCCTTGGAAACCTGTGCAGGGTCACTATAAGTCAGAACCGACTCCACGGTACTTAACAACAACAACAATGTAAAGTGACAGTTTCCACTTGAAACCAACCGTCCACCACTCATCTGTCAATTTGCCGTATTGTGGTGGCTTATGAGTTGCTGTGACTCTGAAAGCATTGCCACCAGAATTTTAAATACCAGCAAGGTCACCCATGGTGGACAGGTTTCAGATGAACTTCCAGACAAAGACTAGGAAGAAAGAGTGACGAACGACTTCCGAATATATAGTCACTGAAAACCTTATGAATAGCAGAGAAACACTGTCAGATATAGTGCTGGAAAATGAGCCCCTCAGGTTGGAAGGCACTAAAAATGTGACTGGGGAAGAGATGCCGCCTCAAAGTAGAGTTGACCGTGATGACGTGAATGGAGTAAAGCCCACTGGACCCTCATTTACTGATGGGGCACAACTCAAAATGAAGAGAAACAGCTGTAAACATCCACTGAAAATCAGAACATGGAATGTACTAAGTATGAATCTGGGAAAATTGGAAGTTGTCAAAAATGAAATGGAACGCATAAACATCGACATCTTAGGCATTAGTGAGCTGAAATGGACTGGTACTGGCCATTTTGAATCTGACGACCACATGGTTTACTATGCCAGAAATGACAAACTGAAGAGGAATGGTGTTGCATTCACTGTCAAAAAGAACATATCCGTCTGTGATAGAGGATAATATCCATGTGCCTGCAGGGAAGCCCAGTTAATATCACTATTATTCAAATTTATGCACCAACCACTAAAGCCAGTAAGGATGAAACAGAAGAATTCTACCAACTTCTTCAATCTGAAATTGATCAAACATGCAATCAAGATGTATGGGAAAGCAAAGGTTAGGAGCAAAGAGGAAGGATCAGTAGTTGGAAAATATGGCCTTAGTGATAGAAATGATGATGGAGAACGCATGATAGAATCCTGCAAAACCAATGATTTGTTCATCTCAAATACCTTCTTTAGACAGCATAAGAGACGACTATACATATGGACCTCACCAGATGGAATACATACAAATCAAATTGACTACATTCTGTGGAATGAGACAATGGAAAAGCTCCATACCATCAGCGAAAACAAGGCCAGGGGCAGACTGTGAAACCGACCATCAATTACTCATATGCAAATTCAAACAGAAGCTGAAGAAAATTAAAACAAGTCCACGAGAGCCAAAATATGACTTTGAATATATCCCACCTCAATTTAGAGATCATCTGCAGAACAGATTTGATACATTGAACACTAAAGACCAAAGACCAGAAGAGTTGTGGGATGACATCAAGAACATCATACATGAAGAAAGCAAAAAGTCATTGAGAAGACAAGAAAGAAGGAAAAGGTCAAAATGGATGTCAGAAGAGACACTGAAACTTGTTTTCCAGCATAGAGATGCTACAGCAAATGGAAGAAATGTGGAGGCAAAGAGCTGAGCAGAAAGTTTCAAAGACGAGCTCAAGAAGATAAAGCCAAATATTACAACAAAATGTGCAAAGATCTGGAGTCAGAAAACCATGGTTCAAACTCACCAGCCACTCCTTGGAAACCCTATACAAGGTTGCTATGAGTTGGAACTGACTAGACAGTACTTAACAACATACTTATTTGGGTACTCATTTGTTTAATGTGATTCAGTTACTATAGGTCAGGAAATCTATCTGTTTTGTTCATATATTGCCTCAGTGTGGTGGATGTGCTGATGTGACCTGCAGCTCACCCCTCACAGCTGTAGAATTGATTCCTCTGACTTATGTAAGACGTGCTGTTAATCAGCTGTCAGACCTCTTCCAAACCACCTCACCTGAACAGAGTTGCCTCACAAAGGTTACTATTATGGCTTAAATTGTGTCCTCCCTCCTCCCCAAATATGTGTTGTAAATCCTAATCCCTATAAATAAAAAAAAAATACTACTGATAAAAATAACCCACTGCCTGACCCAGCCAATGACCACTCATAGCCACTTTATATAGGGTCTCCTCCAGAGACTGGTCCTTCCTGACAACATATCTGTAGTACAAGAGAGAAATCTTGCCATCGTCACCTCTAACGAGTATTCTGGCTGTACTTTTTCAAAGACAGACTCGTTTGGTACTTCCAGTATTCTTTGCCAACACAATAATTTAAATGTAATTCTCCTAAGGTCTTCCTTACTCATAGTCCGAATTTCACATGCATGTGAGGCGATTGAAAATACCATGGCTTAGACTTAATGTCACTTTAGGAGACTGTTACCTTAGATAATAACCTAGTGCTATGATCTACATTGGACTCCTGGTATGGCGCTGTAGGATCAGCTCTGAACTGTGAACCACCAGGTTGGCAGTTCAAACCCACCAGCTGCTCCTCAGAAACCCTAAAAGGGTTGCTGTGAGTCGGTATTGACTCAACAGCACACAACAACAACAACAACATGGTCTACACGAATAGGTTGTTGTTGTTAAGTGCTATTGAGTCAGTTCTGATCCATAGTGACCCTGTATAGGGTTTCTAAGAAGCGGCTCGTGAGCTTGAACTGCCGACCTTACAGTTCAAACTGACTTTAGAGTCCAGCGCATAATTCACAGTGCCACACCAGGACTCCACGTGAGTTGTTGTTGTTGTTGTTGTTATGTGCCGTGGAGTCGGTTCTGACTCATAATGGAGAAATTCAAATTCTAATACTTGTTGACGTCAGTCCGTGACATATGGTGACCTCACGTGTTACAGCGTTCACTGCTGAATAGGTTTCCTTGGTTGTAATTTTTATGAAAGCAGTTTACTAAACCTTTCTTTTGCAGAAATGTTGGCTGGGTTCAAATCACCAACAATTAGCAGCTGATAGCAAACCACTTTTTATACTGATAGCAAACCACTTTTTATAGTGATAAAAAAAAATACTTTTTACGCAGATAAATAAGAATACTACAAAATTTAGGTTTTTCACAGTCTGACGCATGACCGTGTCATGTTTAGTATTAAGTTGATATCAAAACGGTACCATATACCATTTTAATTATATGTATACTGAGGAAAATATTTATAATTTCTCCTAGGTTGATATTTTGGCCACTGGGGGTCATCACAGATCTAGCTTTACAAAACATGCAGGTTTACCAGTAGGAGTCCTGGTATGGCACTGCAGAATAATGTTATGGATTAAAGTTTGGTTTGAATCAGAAAATCGGTGGTCCAAACTCACTAGCCACCCCTAAGAAACCCAATACAGGGTCACTGTGAGTCAGAACCAACTTGACAGCACTTAACAACAACAACCATTTGACTGGAAGTAACTGAGCCAAATGAGATTGGATGTATTTTCATTATTCATACGTCAATATCCCCCCCATAGGGAATTCTTTATAAAATACATTTTCAGCATTTTAAACTCTTTTTCCACAATAAATCTCATGAACATGAAGTTTTCTCTAACAAGACTTGGGATGAACTCTAAATGCTTGGGTAAGGTATGGAGACTAAGAATGAAGGAGGACATGTCAACAGTTATACTGCCATCTAATGAGAGAACAAGGGTCCTGGTGGTGCTGTGGGCTAAGGATTGGACTGCTAACCACAAGGTTGGCGGTTCTAACCTACCAGCCATTCTGAAGGAGAATGATGATGCTTCTATAAGAATTTAAAGCCTTAGAAACCCTAAGAAGCAGCTCTTCTCTGTCCTTATACAGTCCTATGAATAAGTCATGATCAACTCAATGACAGTGGATAATGAGAAGACAAGAGCCCACTAAAAAGAAAGCCGTATCCCAATACTACTTTGTCAACTTAGGCCGTCATGTGACCTTTATTTATGTGAGGGAGCCCTAGTAGTGCTGGGGTTAGGTACTTGTCTGCTAACTGAAACGTTAGTGATTCTATGTTAATTTCTTGTAATACATTATGTTCCTTATTGTACTGATGCAGAAATTGAGGCACAGAGAAACTAACAATGGTCTAAGGTCAGATACAGGTGACAGAGCCAGAATTCAAGACAGAGAACTTTCCTAAAGGAAGCAAATTATACTTTTGGTGAAGACCTGCTGTGTTTTCTCAAACTATAATCCCTCATCTATCAGCATTAAAATCACAAATTGTTGTTGTTAAGTACCGTGGAGTCGGTTCCGAGTCATAGCGACCCTGTACAGGGTTTCCAAGGCTATAAATCTTTACGGGAGCAGAAAGCCTTATCTTTCTCCCGCGGAACAGCTGGTAGTTTCGAACTGCCAGCCTTGAGGTTAGCAGCCCGATTCATAACCACTACGCTAGCAGACTGTAGTAATTATTGAATATCATGATTGTTAAAACTACCCTCAGCTTCAGCCTAGAGTTACTGACTCAGAATCTCTGCAACAAGGCCTGGACACCTGCATTTTAATAAAACTCTCTAAATCTCTTATGCAACTGGAGAATCCTTTAACTAGAAGAGTGAAGTCCTCTCCTGGAAAGGGAGGTGACAGAGAATGATGCTTATAAAGCAGAGCAGGGATGAAATCAAGTTTAAAAACCACCCCTGTTATTGATGTTGTTAAATGCCATCAAGTTGGTTCTGACTCATATCGACCTTGTATAGGGTTTCCAAAGCTATAAAACTTTATGGGAGCAGATTGCCTCATTTTTCTCCCGAAGAGCAGTTTGTTGTTACTGTTAGGTGCCATCAAGTCAATACCGACTCAAAACGGCCTTATGCACAACAGAATGAAACACTGCCCGGTCCTGGGCCAACTTCTCAATTTTGTTAAGCCTGAGCCTATCGCTGCTGCCACTGTGCCAATCCATCTCAGTGGGGGTCTTCCACTTTTTCTCTGACCCTCCACTTTACCAAACATGATATCCTTCTCCAGTGACTGGTCCCTCCTGATAATATGTCCAGAGTATGAGAGACGAAGTTTGGCCATCTTGGCTTCCATGAAGCACTCTGGCTGTACTTCTTCCAACACAGATCTGTTGGTTCTTTTGGCACTTTTAATATTCTCCTCCAACACCCTAACTCAAATGCATCAAGAGCAGCTAGTGGGCTCAAACTACCCACCTTGTGGTTAACCGCCCAACGCTTATCCTTCAAAACCACCTTGTTCCTCTAGGAACCACTCATACATCTTCTTAAGCAGACATTTCATGTGCATTCAAGATCTTACTGGTTACCAGGAAGTCCCAGGTGGGCCCACTTCAACCTACTTCCCTAAGGACTTACACCTGTCCATCTGTGGCTTTCCTTCCCCCACCCCATTCCCATCACACATGCAGGAGCTTTAACAACAGAAAGATACCAGAGAACAATCCCAGACCAATCAAATGCACGGGACCTAGAGATTTGGTATTTTAAAAATCCAGGTGATTTTCAGGTGTAGCCAGAGTTGACAACTGCTATTCTTGAGCAATAATTCTCAAACTGAATTTTTAAAATAAATACCTTCAGGGTTTTCTCATGAGGTATTATGCAAAACACAGTTTGAAAAACTCTGTCTTAAAAGTTAGAAGACAGGGCAGGAAAAAGAGTGTTGGCAGCAGTGGGAGTTAGGCTAAGACTCCCATAGGCAAGATTCAAGGATGGCTGACTTTCTGGGTACACAGACTGAGCAGGAGGGGTCTGTCAAGGAGCCAGCAAATGCTTCCATACTCTCTCTCCCCATGAGGTTAGATGGAGCTGGGCTGAAAGTAGAGAATATCAGAAAGATGATTACTTGTGTTTATTAACTAAGCAAATGTTTTTGACTGTGTGAATCTTGCAAATGATGGGTATCATTGTGAAGAATGGGTGTTCCAGAATACTTAATTGTGCACATGAGCAACCTGTACATAAACCAAGAAGGCAGCTGTTAGAGCATGACAAGGGGATACTGAATCAGTTAAAATCAGGAACATGTGCGCCAGAGTTGGTTCCTTTCACCACACTTATTCAACATATATGTTGAGCAAATAATCTGAGAACCAGGATTATATGAAGAAGAATGTGCCATCAGGATTCAAGAAAGACTCATTAACAACAGATGATATGCAGATGATACAATCTAGTTTCATGAAAGCAAAGAGGACTTACTGAAGAAGATCAAAGACTGCACCCTTCAGTATGACTGCACCTCAATGTAAAGAAAACAAAAATCCTTCCAACTGGACTAATAACTTTATGATAAATGGAGAAAAGATTGGCATTGTCAAAGACTTCATTTTGCTTGGATCCACAATTAACACTCATGGAACAACAGTCAAAAAATCAAATATCTTCCTGCATTCAGCAAACCTGCTGCAAATAACCACTTTAAAGTGTTCTTGCCATAGATGAGGTCCGTGTGTAGAGGAGTCATTTTTGTTCTTTAAAAAAGGTGTTTGCATTGCATAAGTAATTTGTCTTATAAAACTCTATCATGCAATCTCCAGCACTGTTTCCACCACCGGGTCCATAATTTCCAACTATTGATCCTTCCTCTTTGTTTCCAACCTTTAAATTCCAGTCACTCATAATTATCAATACATCTTGATTGCATGTTTGCTCAATTTCAGATAGATGAAGTTGGTAGAGTTCTTCAATTTCATCATCACTGGCTTAAGTGGTTCGTGTGTAAGTTTGAATAATAGTGGTAATAACTGGCCTTCTTTGTAGGTGTATGAATATTGTCCTATCACAGACAGCATTATACTTCAAGATAGCTCTTGAATTTTTCTTTTTAATGACAAATGTGATATCATTCCTCTTCAATGTGTCATTCCTGGCATAGTAAACTGTATGATTGTCAGATTCAAAATGATCAATACCAGTCCAGTTCAGCTCACTAATGCCTAGAAGTTTGATCAGTATGCAATCCATTTTTCTTCTACAGCTTCCAATTTTCCTAGGTTTATACTTCATACATCCCATTCTCTGATTATCATTGGGTGTTTACAGATGTTTCTCCATCTTTTGAGTTATGCCATCAGCAAATATGAGTCCCCAAAATTTTACTCCATTCTCATATCACAGTCAACTCTTCTTTGAAGAGTTGTATTTTGAATGCCATCCAACTTCAGGGTTTCATCTTCAGGCACTATATCTGACAATATTTTGGTACTATTCATAATGTTTCAGTATTAGATATTCTGGTGCTAACTGACAGTGTTTCACTGCTATTCATAAGGTTTTCAGTGGCTAAACATTCAGAAACAGTCTGCCTCTCCTTCTTCTTAGTCTGTCTTAGTGTGGAAACTAGCTGAAACCTGTCTACCATGGGTGACCCTGCTGGTATTTAAAATATCAGTGGTATAGCTTCCAACATTACAGTAACACGCTAGCCACCACGGTATGCCATCATAAATGAATTGTGACAGCCTGAATTTGAATATGATTGTCTGTTTCACAGTTGGACCCTAACCAAGTTTTGGTTGATGATGTTGAGCTTCTTTATCATTTCTTCCCACGGATGTAGTTACTTTCCATCTGATGAGAGCCACATGTATAGTAGCATTTTATATTTTTGAAAAATGGTATTTGTGAAGAATAGCTCATTGGTCTTGAAAAATTCTAACATGCAATCTCCAATATCTTTTCTATCACCAACACTATATTTTCCAACTACTGATCCTTCCTTTTTGTTTCCAACTACAGAGCCTTCCTCTTCACATTCCAATACATCTTGATTGCTTGTTTTTCAGATTGAAGTACTTAGTATAGTTCAAATTTATCATCACTGGCTTCAGTGGTTGTTGTGTAAATTTGAATAATAGTGATAATAACTAGTCTAACTAGTTGTAGGTTTATGGATATTATTCGATCACAGACAGCATTATACTGTTAGATCTTGAAATGTTCTTTGCGACGATGAATGTTATGCCATTCCTCTCCCCGCGTAGTAAGCCATATGATTGTCCAATTCAAAATGGCTAATGCCAGTTCATTAATGCTGAGAATATTGATTTTTATTTGTTCCATTTCATTTTTGATGACTTATTAATGATGTTTGCAGCTGTTACTTCTCATTTTGAGTTGTGCCTCATCAGCAAAGAAAGGTCCTGTAAGTTTTGATCGCTTCTTGTTAGTATGGTCAACTCTACTTTGAGGAGGCAGCTCTTCCCCAGCCATATTTTAAGTGCTTTCAATCTGAGGGACTCATATTCTCTAACTGTAACTAACAATGTCCAACTGCTGTTTGTAAGGATTTCAGTGACAAATCATTCAGAAGTGTTCTGCCTCTCCTTCTTCCTAGTCTGTCTTAGTCTGGAAGCTCCACTGAAATCTATCCATCATGGGTGACACTGCTGGTATTTAAAGTATCAGTGGCATAGCTTCTGGTATCACACTCACATACAAGTCACCACAGGGTGGAAAACTGACAGATGAGTGGGGGTATATACAGTCAGGCATATTAATCTACTTTCACAGAGGCAAGTAAAACAATGATCAGCATCTTCATTAACTGTGTGCTCTGGCATCCAGGATCAATCCTATCGATTTTAATACTAAACTATGCCAGCCACTATCAGATGCCAAACTTTCTAGATCATTAATCATATGGATGTTCATTTCTATAGTTCTAAATCTTCTAATGTAGCCCAACCTCCCACACCTCCTAACCTTTTAAAACCCTCCCTCAGTGCCCCAGAGAACAATACAATATACAATGTCAATTTCCCATTAAGCCTTGGGTTAGATATTATGACAAAGATATGAATAATATTACATTGTTTTTGTTAAATGTCATCGAGTTGGTTTCGATCTATGACAACCTTGTGTAGGTTTTCTGAGGAGCAGCTGGTGAGCTTGAACTGCTAACCTTGCATTTCAAATGACTTTGCAGTCTGGCACATTAACCCACAGCACCACATATATGACATAGATGTACATAATTTGTATGTTGTCATTTAGGTAATAACTCTGAAACAAGTTAACCGAAATATTATTACAATGTTCTCTAGGATAAAACAACAGAACAATGTTAACTATAGGAAAGTAAATTATAAAAATAGACGAATACTGTAAATACCTCTGAGAGAAAGAACACATATTCAAAATATTATAAAGAATTATACATACTTCAAGAAAAACTATATAGAAAATCTGAAAGCTTTACTTTTAACTCACTTGACTAAAGAAAAACCTAGAATACAAAGCCAGTGTGATTTTAGTGTTAAAAGAGTATCTTTTCAGTCGTCCTTCTTACTCATATGTTGAAATTTGGTCATTTGATATACCTATTAAGTACTTATTAAGTGTTTCCACAATAATAAGATTGTGTTTGCCATTGTTCTGACACCAGAAAATACATCTACACAGATACTAAGGAGTGTGTAAATAAAAACATTTGTCTAGATGCTATTATTGTTCAAATAAGCAAAACATATTTTATTCTCAGACATTTATTTTAGATCATATCTCACCTTTTTTGTTGTAAAGTAATGCTGTTTATAGAGCATTAACAGTAACAGGCTCTCTCTGAATAGAAGTAATCTCCTTGCCTTACTGAATCTCTTGAAAACTGATATATAATTCAACCATTCAAAATTTTATACTTCCTTTCATTTATAATTCTCTGTTATCACTAAATATAATAATAGCCTCTCATGCAAAACATTTATGGCACTTCCATAAATTATCTTTTCTCACTGAAAGATCTGCTTCCCACATGGGTAAAAAATATTTACATCCTCCCCAAGCACTACATCATATAAAAAGGAAATTGGTTTCATTTCCCATTTATAGTAAGAATAATCCTCAAAGTGTCTTGCCAGTTCACTGTGTTTCATTTTCTCACTGAATAAGTTCATCAGATAGTCTCTTCTTCTTTAAAGTAAAATAATTTACCCATCAATCATATTGCTGTTGAACCAATTAGAAATTAATCAGACAAGAACAAATTTAAATATATAGCATTCATAGAAACCTGTCAGATTTATAATAAATTTTTAACATTCATTATCTTTTGATGCCAGGATTATGGACGGTTATTGTTTTCTTCATTTGCCTATCTGCAGTTTCTAATATTTTCTGTAATTATCATATGAGGAATTCATGGAAAATGTATTTAAAGAGCAATGGCACTTTTTTACAACATTTTTGAAAGATCCTTATATATTAACTTGTGCACTTTAAAAGTAAGGAAGGTTAAAATATATAAATGTCAGGAATGTTACTGGAGCAAGCAAAGAAATGTCCCCCATAAACTTAATAGAAACAAAAGTCAGACAAAGTAAGCATAATGATATTTCACTCATTTGTCTACTTGTACACCTCCCATACAAGGAATTCTGGTGGTGTAGTGGATTAAGTGTTGGGCTGCTAACCACATGGTTAGTAATTCTAATCCACCAGCTGCTCCGCAGAAGCAAGATGAGTCTTTCTGCTCCTGTAAAGCTTCACAGCCTCAGAAACCCTATATAGGATCACTCAACAGTACACAACCACCATGACCTCATCTCCATAGCAGAACCTATACTGATAACATATCACAGAGATGGGTAACTGGTCTCATTTTAAGGAAATTTATTTGCCAAATAAATTGAGAATTAAACATGTAAACACCAAGTTACTTCATCACTGTGCATTCTACATGCACTGAGGGCTGGAGATACTTCCTTTTTCCCTCAGTTACAGACTGACTTACATTGTTCTCTATTATCTTTTTTTTCCAATTATATCATAAATGCTTCCAAATCAGGGATTCTGACGTACCATCGATATATAATCTTGTGGTTTTTAATCCGATGACCATGTAGTGAGTGTTTAACAAATATCAGTGGCTTGATTGTCAGATAATGTCACCTACAGCAAAGAAATATATTGTAACATAGAAATTTTTGTTGTTTTTACCAGTTCCAAAGGTGATAAAAAGACTGTTTATGAAACAGCAAAGTGTAATGCCTCTGTTTGGGAAAAACAAAACAAAAACAACAAAAGGAATGAAAAAAATAGTACTAGGGAGAAGATCCCAGAGTCAGGAGATGAAATTCCTTCTAAAAGATGTTAACTGGAACAGAAAATCAACTTTATGTGGTTAAATCAACTAGTGTGTACAACACTTGCCCAGTACTTGGCATTTAGAAGAACAATATTAATGCCACTTATCAATATTGCATGTTTCTTCCTGATACTCCCTTTTGGTTTCTAGTGACTAAAGAAATGTCTGTTCACATCTTTCATTTAACATGGAATTTGTATGCTTGTCTGATGCTATGAATTGCATTCTGTCTCCCAATATATGTGTTGAATTCCTGGTCCTTGTTCTTATAGATCCTATTTGAAAATAGGATTTATTTTGTTATGCTAATGATACCATGCTAATGTAGTTTGGATCCTAAATATCATCACTTCTGAGTTATAAAAAGACCAGAATAGACAGAAACATGACAGGGGCGGGGGAAGACAGATCCAAACAATGCTGAGGAACACCAAGAAATACCAAGGAGCTCCAAGGAAGTTTGGAAGTCACTAACAAAGAAGGGCCACCCCCAGAGCCACACCCTGAATTTGCACTGTGAGGAAAAAAAAAAAACAACTTATTTTTTAAAGGCACCCAAATGTGGTACATTTTGTTACTACAGCACTACGTAACAAAGATATCTGGCTTTTGCAACCGTCTCTTACTTTTTTTTTTTTAATTAAACAAATTTTAAAAATTAATGGAATAGTTCTATATGTAAGTTACAGAAAATAGAGATATTATTGTTGCTAAGTGCCATGGAGTCAGTTCCAATTTATAGCAACGTTGTATAGGGTTTCCAAGGAACTGCTAGTGGTTTTGAACAGCCCACCTTGTAGTTAGCAGTCTAGCACTTATCCTATAGTGCCACAGCAGAACTCCAAAAATACAAATAAACAAGAGAAAATTTAAATCAAGGAAATACATTCATCTAACTCTGCTAGGGGGCTGACTGCCATGTATTTTTCCAGCTAGTCTTCTTTGCAAGGATATAATTATCTATCTATCTAACTATCTACTCTATCTCTATCTACATATGGACACCAGGGGTGGCACTGTATGATCAGCATTGGACTTCAAATCACAGAGACAGCATTTCAAACCCACCAGCTGCTCCTTAGAAATCATAAACAGGGTCACTAAGAGTTGACGTCAACTCACAGCACTTAACAACAAAAAACCATATATATATGCATTGCAATATATATTACAATGGCACAGTTACAACTTGCTTTTTTTATTTTACTTACTGTACTTTGATTATTTTCCACATTAATATTTATACATTTTGGGGTTGTAGGATCAGTACTAGACTGCAAACCACAAGGTTGGCAGTTCAAACCAATCAGCTGTTCCACGGAACCCCTACTCAGGATCGCTATGAGTTGGAACTGACTCAATGACACTTAACAACAACAACGTAATTTTATAGTACACAGGCCTGTGTAAGACAACTACCTTCTTAAAACAACAAACAGACAGAGGGGGGCGGAAATCTCCATTATCAATCAAAACGTTTGTACCCTGGCCCCAATCTTTCTTTCTTTACAGAAATATGTTCCTCATTCTACTCACACTTCACATACCGCACTAACACATGAGATTACTTATCCTTCCTAGAAAATACCATCTGATATCAGGTGGTTCTGAGCTTTTCTTCTTGCTTCTCACACTTGCTGGACTGTATTTCTTCCCTCTCATTTTCATGACAGAATCCTCCTTGTACTTCCCGTCCCAGATGCAGTGTGATCTCTTCACTCTTCACCTCCTAGAAAACACCCTTCACTTTACTAGAAAACAGCCATCTCTCTGTTACTCATTCACATTTTGTTCATGCTACTAATATAGCCCTTCTCACCTTGTCTTACTGTCCAGATCATGATCTGCTGAAGGAAGGCTATGTCCTCATTAATCTTTCAAGCCTAGATTTGTTTTACACGAGGTAGCAAATGTTTGCTAAGGGTGGAATTTTATTAAGTTGTACCAATGAGGAGCTCGGTCAACAACAACACGGAATACCGGGTCAGGAGGACTCATGAATTGGTGTTGGAACTCTGTAACAAATATAAAGGTATGTT
>NW_006408616.1:1146910-1149482 GCF_000296735.1 Chrysochloris asiatica
GGTTCCGACTTGATGGCACCTGACAACAACAACAACCAATGAAAAAGAAGTGAAACAAATGTGTGTTTTCATGAAGAAACCTGAGCATATAAAGGGAGATAATTTTGTCTTCACACGTGTTATTAAAGCAGCCTTACCACAGATACAGATAGAAATTTAAAACAATTCTATATTCAGATGAACCAAAAATCCTTCTAAATAGAACTTTGGAATTAGTGGGGAAGACTTCTTCCCTTCTCTTCATGTTTCCTTGCAGAAAAATGTCCTTAACTACCACTTCCAGCTATTGTGCCCAATGCTTGCTCACTCCTAAACACTGAATAATCTGATTCATGAGAATCGAAAAGTACCCTGTTCACAGCTTCTTTCTGTCTCCTGAAGAGATGCCTGCACTGCAGTGCTCTTTACAAAGACTCCTGATGTGATGCTACTGCATAATGTGCTAAACTGCAAGGTCAGTGTCTCAAACCCACCAGCTGCTCCTCAGAAACCCTACGCATGGTTGCTGTGGGTTAAAGCTGTCTCGATGGCACTTAACAACAACAACACCATCGGGGAAAAGGACTGCATTTGATTGTCCGGGACCAGGAGGGTATGTTTATATAATTCAGGGTTGATGTATTAACAAATAACTACGGTACGGACCTAGGGCCCATTCTTCAAATAGTTTATCATTTCTATGTGTTTGACTCCTGCACTTATCTTTTAATTCGTTCCTAACTGGGCATGGAAATCTCAATATCTGGAAAGAGTGCAATTCAGCAATTCATTTAATAAACATCCATTGAAGGATGGCAATAGGAAAAGCATTGTGTAAGAAGACATGAAGTATGTGAAGATGAAATGAAAGATTAAAAATAGTATAATGAAACCACATGTAAATACAAACCCCTGGCAAAGCACCATATCTCTATCTAGCTTACCTTTCAAAAATACCAGGTTCCTATTAAATGTGAGCTCTGGTAGCGTAGTAGTTATGAGTTGGGCTGCTAACTTCAAGGTCAGCAATTCAAAACTACCAACCGTTCCGCAGGAGAAAGATGAGGCTTTCTGCTCCCATGGAGATGTATAGCCTTGGAAACCCTAGGCAGGGTCGCTATGAGTCAGAACCAACTCCTTGGCACACAACCATCACCACCATTAGATATGTGGGCACAGATGGTGTGATTTAGATCATAGTTTTCTCTGACTGCGTTATCTTTCACTTCACTGAATAAAGTTTTTAAAGCAATCTATTAATTTCACTGTCATTCATATATGTATACTGAGGAAAGTAACTTTTTTTTTAATGCTCTTAGATAATGTAATGGACTGCAAGGTCAGTGTCAACCACAAAGTTGGTGGTTTACACCCACCAGTCACTTCTTGGAAACCCTACGCAGGGTTGCTATGAGTCAGAATCAACTTGAAAGCACTTAACTACAACAGCAGTAGAATGATCCTTAGCAAAACTCAAATAAATAAATAACAGTATAATTATTATCACAACTTTATTTTTTTTTTTGAAATCTGGAAAGAAAAATTCATTTATTTGTTTGCTGTTTTAACTTAGTGTGATTTAAAATTTGATGTTGAAAAGTTAAGGACTAGTTCCATTTTTTCATATAATATAATTAGAATGTTGTTTTTAATCATTTTTTTGCTCTTCCCAGCTTAAAACATGATCAAACTCAAATCCATACACAACCGAAGAAAAAGAAATTGTTGAGTAAATATGACACTCTGAGTTGTTCTCATTTTAGTTAAGTATGCCTGGAATAAAAAACGGTATTTTTAAGCATTTAATTTTACAATCGTTTCAAGTGAAGTTTGCTGGCCACATTTCTTAATAAGGCTACTAATGTTTTTGTCATATTTTAATAAATATTCTTTTATCAGCAGCAGTAGCAGCAGAAATATAGACTACATGCTTTCCCAATTGTTGTTGTGAAGCGCTGTTGAGTCAATTCTGACCCATAGTGACCCTGTATAGGGTTTCCGAGGAGCAGCTGGTGAACTTGAACCATTGACCTTGCAGTTCAAAGGGCTTTGCTGTCCAACGCATTAACCCACAGTGCCACACCAGGACTCCCAACAGTCATGTTCTAATAAACACTTTGATGGCAATCTGATATGTACAGAGTAGTACTGCCCTCCATAGAGTTTTCAGGTCTGTGACCTTTTGGAAGAATGTTGTTGTCGTTAAGTGCCATTGAGTCGGTTCCGACCCCTAAAGATCCTGTTTCCAAGGACCGGCTAGTGAGCTTGAACTGCCGACCTTGAGGTCAAACGAACTTTGCAATCCAGCGCATTAACCCACAGTGCCACAGCAGGACTCCTTTGGAAGTATGTTGTTGTTAGGTGCCATCGAGTCAGTACCAAACCATAGTGACCTTATGCACAGCAGAACAAAACACTGCCCGATCCTGGGCCAACCTTACTACTGTTGCCACGCTTGAGTCCATCAATGCTGCCACTTGGCCAATCCATCTCATTGGGGATCTCCCTCTTTTTCTCTGACCCTCCACCTTACCAAACATGATATCCTTCTCCAGTGACTGGTCCCTCCTGACAATATGTCCAAAGTATGAGA
>NW_006408616.1:1150258-1150834 GCF_000296735.1 Chrysochloris asiatica
TGTTGTCCATAGCTTGTCATGATCCACACAATCGAAAGCCTTTGCGTTAGTCAATAAAGCATAGGTAAACATCTTTCTGACTTTCTCTGCTTTTAGCCGAGATCCATCGGACATCATCAGACATTTGGAAGTATAGCACTGGGCTTTCTTCAAACCACCAATGTTTTGGTTAGCCACAACTCTGAAATTTGGGTAGCCATGACTCAAACATCAACTAGTTTGGTTTTTTGATTTTGGTTTAATAAATACTCTTAATCTTGGAAAAGATAGGGAAACATGAGGATACATATTGTAGTGTGCCATGGCTTTCATTATTAGTGGTTCTTACCATACACAATGTATACACTTCTGCCAAAATGAAAAAATATTCTACTCACTTAACTTTCACACTATCTTAGTTCAAGGCTGAAAAAGACATTATTGTGGATTTATCTGTTGTTATGATCTCTCTTTGTTTTGTTTCATCTGAAGAGCAGATTTAATACATTAAACACTAAAGATTGAAGACCAGAAAAGTTGTGGGATGACATCAAGAACATCATACAGGAAGAAAGCAAAAAGTCATTAAGAAGACAA
>NW_006408616.1:1152294-1166952 GCF_000296735.1 Chrysochloris asiatica
GAGGCCAAGATGGCCAAACTTCGTCTCTCATACTTCGGACATATTGTCAGGAGGGACCAGTCACTGGAGAAGGATATCATGTTTGGTAAAGTGTAAGTTCAGAGAAAAACAGGAAGACCTCCAATGAGATGGGTTGACAAAATGGCAAGGAAGATAGCAAATCTTTCCTGCATATCCATTATATCAGAATCAGGCCACAAACCCAAGGAAACATCTCTTCAATTGCTTGGCTGCTCTTAGCCAATCATCATAGCGCTAAAATCAACTACCAAACAACTGAGGATCCTGGCTCAATCAAGTTTACACAGAACCTTAGCTATAACAATAATTATGTTATTTATTGATTCTTTTGTGAGGATTTTTTTTTTCTTTATATGGTGGTACAATCCACACTGAAGGCTATAACTTTTGATCTTCATCAGTATTTCAAGTCTTCTTTCCTTCCAACAAGGAAGATATGGTTACTTCAGGTTGTTAAGGAATCTTCCTCCAATACTGATGTCACATTCTTCTTCATATAATCCAGATGTTTGGCTTATTTGTTCATTATACAGACCGAATAAATATGGTGAAAGGACACAACCCTATTGCATACCTTTCCTAATTTTAAGCCATCCAGTATCCTCTTGTTCTGTTGAATGATTGCCTCTTGGTCTATGTACATGTTTCTCATGAGCACAGGGAAGTGTTTTTGAATACACAGTCTTCAAAATGTTACCCACAGTTTGTTATGATGCACACAGTTTTGCATAGTCAATAAAGCACAAGTAAACATCTTTCAGCCAAGACCCATCTGACATTTGCAATGATATTCTTTGTTCCACATCCTCTTCTGAAACTGGCCTGAATATCTGGCAGTTCTTTGTCGATGTACTGTTGCAACCATTTTTTAATTATCTTCAGCAAACTTTTACTTGCCTATGATATTAATATTGTTCGATTCTGCATTCTATTTGTTGACGTTGTTGTTAAGTGCTGTCGAGTTGGTTCCAACCCATAGAGACCCTGTATAGGGTTTCTGAGGAGCAGCTGGTGAACTTGAACTGCCGACCTTGCAGTTCAAACAACTTTGCAGTCTGGCTTATTAACCCACAGCACCACACCAGGACTCTCTGCATTCCATGTTTTGTGGTTTTTTTTTTTTTTTTTGGAATGAGCACAATTATGCATCTCTTCCAATTGGTTGGCCAGGTAGCTGTCTTCCAAATTTCTTGGCATAGATGAGTGAGCACACCCAGCATTGCATCAGTTTGTTGAAACATTGCAATTTGCATCCTGTCGGTTCCTAAAGCCCTGGTTTTTGCCAGTGCCTTCAGTGAAACTTACATTTCTTCCTTCATTGCCAGCAGTTCTGTATCATATGCTACCTCTTGAAATGATTGAGTATCAACCAATTTTTTTTTTTTTTTTGGCACAGTGACTTTGTGTATTCCTTCCATCTTCTTTTGATGCTTTATGCATCATTCAGTATTTGCGTATGCTGTTGTCATTATTAGTGCTACTAAGTTGGTTCTGAGTTAGCAACCTTGTATTTGGTTTCTAAGCATGGCTGGTGGGTTTGAACAACCTACCTTTCAGCTAGCAGTCCTGTGCTTATCCTACAGCACCACACCAGGTCTCCTCTTAGAATTCTTCAATATTGCAAATTGAGGCTTGATTTTTACTTTGGTTCTTTCAGCTTAAGTGATATTTCTGACTCCAGGCCTTTACACATTTCATTATAACACTTGACCTTGTCTTCTTGAGTTGTTCTATGTTATTATATATTCATCTCTTTTACTTCCTCATTTCTTCCCATTACTTTAGTTCAAGAGCATGTTTCTCCAAATATCCATTTTGGTCTTTTCTTTCTTTCTTTCCTCGTTTTTTAAAGACCTTTTGTTTTCTTCCTGTAAGGTATTCTTGATGTCATCCCACAACTCTTATGATCTTCATTCATTTGTATCTAATGCATCAAAACTCTTCTTGAGATGATCTCTAAAATACAGTAAGATACATTCATATTTTGACTTTACTGAACTTTTTAAAATTTTCTTTAACTTCAGCCTGAATTTGCATATGAGCCATTGATGGTCTGTTCCATAGTCGAGCCTTGGCTTTGGCCTTGTTTTGGTTGATGATATTGAGGATTTCCATCATCTCTTTCCATTTTTTTTTTTTTTGTTGTTGTTACATGCTATAGAGTTGGTCACAACTCATAGCTAGCCTGTATAGTGTTTTCAAGGAGCAGCTGGTGAGTTTGAACCACTGATCCTGTGATTCAAACTGACCTTGTGCTTCAGAGCTTATTCTAAAGTACAATGCCAGGACTCCGTCTCTTCTCATAGATGTAGTAAATTTGATTTCTGTGTAACTTTCAAAATAAAGATTGCAAACCTTCCTTCCATGGAAAATAATTTCCTTAATATCCTTCATCTAACCACAGAATTAAGGAGCTCTGCTTATGTAGTGGTGTATGCATTGGGCTGCTAACCACAAGGTCAGCAGTTTGAAGCCACCAGCCACTATTCAGGAGAAAGATGAGACTTTCTACTCCCATAAAAATATACAGTCTCAGAATCCCTACACAAGATCGCTATGCGTCAGAACGGACTGGACAGCATACTGCAGCAGCAGCCACAGAATTAATTATCCCACCGTTTCTTAGTCTTAACATCTTCTGAGATGCCCTTGAATAGAAGTTGCTCATTCTAGACCAGACCAAGTGTTTTAGAGTTTAAAGTGAATCAGAAATGTTACTTCCTCCTACAAACTTCCAGAATTTCCCCTCTTATAAAATGTAGGGGGCTTTTTGGTTCAGTTTTGTTGAAACTTGTGTTCTTTGCCTTCCTTCTTTCCCCTATAGTCACTGAAGTATCAATCTTTGCAATCAACTGAAAGGACTTTAATGACTAGCTTCAAAAATACCCTAGTCTGACCACTTAGATCCCTTTCTAGCTTCACTTTATTCCCCTTGTTCTTGACCTTAACAGTTTAATTGCAAATAACTATTGACTCATTTGTCTCCTTACTAATATTTCAAACACTTGCCACACAATGTTGAATCAACAATTTAAATTATTTTCTTTTATTGCTTCTGAGTAATGTTATAGATGCTTACACAACCACTACACAACCAGGGCTCCTTATACTTCTCTGTGTTGCTGCCACTGCAAGTTCATTTTAGGAGCCCTCGTGGTGTAGGGAGTTAAGCACTGTACTGCAAATCACAAGGTCAGAAGCTCAAGCCCACTAGCTGCTCTCCAGGAGAAAGATGAAGCTTTTTGCTCCCTTAAAGATGTTCAACGTTGGAAAGGCAGCAGGATGGCAGACTCAGGGAGAGGTGGCAAAATGATGGACCAGGCAGAAAAGCTGTATGGACCCTCTACAGCAAAGCTATGGAAACCCAAATAAAACAGATGCAGATGATAGTCCTGAAACTCTAAGTTTCAGTTAAAGGGGGAGAGAAGTGGACTGAATGCTTACAAGGAGAGAGAGCTTAGCAGATGTGGCCAAAATTGGAGAGACTGGTGACCTGTGCGTGCTGACCAGACAGGCATAGCAATCTTGAGCTTTTGTGAGTGGCTTCAAAGACAAAAAGACATACTGGCATTGCAGAAATATATCTGTGACTTGCAGATATTAAGTGTGATTTTTTTTTTTTTTTGCTGCTTCTCTTTCCCAATGGCTTCTACTTCTTTCCTTTATATTTTTTTCTTATCCCTCCTTTTTTTGTTGTTGTTGTTGCTGTTGGTTTGTTTTCTGGTTTTTACTCTTCTCTGGTATCTTTTCCTTTTATTCATTCTTCCCTCTAATTGTGTTTAGGTCTTTTCTCTCTCTGTCTCTTTTACTATTTTCTTTGCCTCTCTATCTTTTCTTTTTTTGGTTTTTTATATTCTTTTTCAAGCTATTGCTTGTCTTTTTTAAAAAACGATTTTCCTTTTTCTACTATTGTTTTCTGGTTTGTGTCACTTTTTCTTCTCTCTTGTGTGTGATTTCTCTTCTTGCCTCATCTGACAGGAAACATCATCTGTGCCCACACAGCCTAGTCACAATTGTCCCTCCATGGTCCTACCCATTAGGTAAGAGTTAATACTAGCTGCTACATACTGCATCAATGACAACAATAACATCAGTTAAATCTTTCTTGAACTGAATTGCATGAACAGTGAACAGAGAATGGTGTACAAGCTCGTGTCCTAGTCACACTTACCAGGAAATAGAATATAGTGCATAAAAATACACAGACATGCAATTGTCAACTTAATACAAATAAGAAATACCATAATGTCTGATAAGCAGGATGGCACCTGACAACAACAACAATAAAGAAGGCTTTCTGGTTGTATAGTGGTTATGAGTTGGGCTGCTAACCACAGGTCAGCAGTTTGAAACTACCAGCCATTCCATGGGAGAAAGATGAGGCTTTCTGCTCCTGTAAAGATTTACAGCCTTGGAAACCGTATGCAGGGTCACTATGAGTTGGAACCAACTCCACAGCACATCATCATCACCACCACTCCCATACTAATAAAGACACCTCTGGCAAGGATATTTGGAAAGCAATACCATTTACAATAACCACTCACAAGATAAAATAGGAATAAATCTAACTAGAGAAAAAAAAGACCCATAAGAAGAAAACTACAAAATACTACTATGAGACTTACAAAATGAAAGAGTATTACATACTCATGGACAGGAAGACTTAACATTGTGAAAATATCAACACTACTCTAAGCAATCTATGTTGTTGTTGTTAAGTGCCGTCGAGTCGATTCTGACCCATAGCGACCCTGTATAGGGTTTCTGAGGAGCAGCTGGGGAGCATGAACCACCAACCTTGTAGTTCAAATGACTTTGCAGTTTAAAGCATTAGCCCAATCTAATGCAATCCCAATCCAGATTCCAACATCATTCTTTTAAGAGATTGAAAAACTGATCACTAGCTTTATATCTGGTAGTGTAGTGGTTACCCATTGGGCTGCAAACCTCAAGGTTAGCAGTTTGAAACTACCAGCTGCTCTGCGGGAGAAAGATGAGGCTTTCTGCTCCCATAAAGATTTATAACCTCAGAAACCCTGTGCAGGGTTGCTATGGGTCGGAACCGACTCGACGGCACTTAACAACAACAGCAACAACTTTGTATAGAAAGGAAAGAGACTTCGGATAAGCAAACATTGATTAAGAAGAAGAACAAAGTTGGAGGCCTCTCACTCCCTGATCTCAAAATTTTCTACACAGTCACAGTGGTCAAAATAGCCTGGTACTTGTACAGTGAACAGAATTGAGAATCCAGAAGTAAATCCATCAACATACACTCAGCTGATATTTGAAAAAGGGCTAAAACACATTAAATGGGGGAGAGATAGTCTCTTAAACAAACGGTGCTGGCAAACCTGAAAATCCATTTGCAGAAAAAGAAAACAAGACCCATATCTCACTCCATATACAAAAACAAACTCAACATGGATTAAAGACCTACAAGTAAAACCTAGAACTATAAAGATTATCAGTGAAAAATAGGGACAAAATTAAGGGCTATAATGCATAGCATAAATACACTATCAAACTTTACTAAAGGCACACAAATAGTAAAAGACAAAACAGATGATTGGGACCTATGAAAAATATCAAAAATTTTTGCCAAGAGTTAAAAGGAAGCTGGGGTAAAAATTCAGTAATGGCATATGAGACAAGGAACTAATATCTAAAATTTATAGAAAACTACAACACCTCTATAAGAAAACAACAAGCAACCCAACTGAAAAATGGGCACAGGACATGAGCAGACACTTCACCAAGGAGGACATTGAAGCAGTCAAGAAATATATGAGGAAATGTTCATGATCATTAGCCATTGTTGTTGTTGTTAAGTGCCATCAAGTTGGTTTCAACACATAGCGATCCTATATAGGGTTTTCAAGGAGCTGCTGGTGAGTTTGAACTGCCAAATTTGTGGTTCAAAGTCCATTGCCGATCCTATAGCACCACACCAGGAGTCCCATTAGCCATTAACAAATCAAAACAATAATGAAATATCTCACACTAGCCTTAATAATTAAGTTTTTTAAAAAACACCCAAAAACAGAAAATAATAAATGCTGACAAGGGTGTGGAGCAAGTGTGACCATCTTACATTGCTGGTGTGACTGTAAAATGGTTCAACCACTATGGAAAACAGTATGATGAATCTTCAGAAACTTGGAAATAGAAATAACTTATGACTTTGCAATCCTTCTACTTGATATATGTCCACAAGAAATAAGAGCCAGGACACAAATAGATGTATGCACACTGATATTCATCACTAGTCTCTAGTCACAATAACAAAAAGATGGACACAACCTAAATGCCTAAAAATGGAGGAATGGATAAACAAACTTTGGTACATACATGCAATGCAATACTATGCAATGCTGAAGAACAGCAATGAATCTGGGAAACACTTCATACCACGGATGAACCTGGAGGACATTGTGTTGAGTGAAATTAGTCAATCACAAAAGGACAAATATTATATGAGGACACTATTGTAAGAACTGAAGGAAATGTTTTTATACTAAAATAAACATTCTTTGATGCTTGCCAGGGGTGTGAGGAAAGGGAGAGTAATTCACTGGTGAGAGGGTAGACACATGTTAATTTGGGGAGGGCAATATATAAGAAGAGAGAGGGCAATATGCAAGAAGAAGGATGTTGGCAGAATGATGAAAACAGGTGAAGACACAGGGAGGTATGCATGAGCTAAAGAGCAGAGAGGTAAACAGTGATATATACACACATCAATGTTCTATGGACAGATATATGGACAGAGATACAGCCTGAATGGGTATGGGAGGAATAGTGGGATATTTATATATCTCACAAATATATAAGAGTTTGAAGTTTTGGTACAAGTGTATTTACCATTCCTGAAAACACAACTATGAATGTGGTGAAGCATACTACTGGCCAAATGATGAACAATTCTTAGATATTATCAGTCATCTTAAGGCATTAAGTTGCTGGGCTTGGGGGTTCAGGACCATAGTCTCAAGGGACACCGTGGTTAACTGGCATAACAGTGTCCACAAAGACAATGTTTTATATCCTACTTTGGTAGATCACATTTGGGATCTTACACGCTCATGAAAGGCTGTCTAAGTGCAAATATTGGTCTCTCCACATGCAGAAAAAGGAAGAGTGTGATAACTGAAGAGTCTTAGACTCAATTAACTCAATAGACACACGGAGCATGTTAACATCAATCTCCATGACTGTAAGACCAGAACTAGAAGGTGCTGGACTACCACTAGCAACTGTTCTGAAAGGGAGCATTTTAGAAGGTCTCAGACAGAAGAGCAGAATATGTGGAACAAAACTCAAAATTCTGTTTTTTTAAAAGACCAGGCTTATTGGTCAGAAAGGGACTTGAGGAACCTGATACTATTGTCCTCAACCACCCTTCAAGTCTGGAAAGGAACTCACCCTCGTGGTTTAATTTTCAGTCAAGCAGTAGTTAGGTATATATTGTTGTTGTTAAGTGCTGTCAAGTCGATTCTAACTCATAGTGACTTTGTGTAGGGCTTCCAGGGAGCTGCTGGTGAGCTTGAACAGACAACCTAATGGTTCAAACAGATCTTGCAATCCAGTGCATTAACCCACAGTACCATACCAGGACTTTAGTTAGGTATATTTGTTGTTGTTATGTGCCGTGGAATCGGTTCTAACTCATAGCGAGAGTACAGGGTTTTCAAGGCTGTAAATCTTTACAGGAGCAGAAAGCCTCATCTTTCTCCCGTGGAACATCTGGTAGTTTCGAACTACTTACCTTAAGGTTCACAGCCCGATTCGTAACAACTACTCTACCAGAGCTCCTTAGTTAGTTATATATGGGGTAAATAATAATAGAATTCTGAGAATGGTTAAGCTACTTGTCTAAAATTACACAGAAAGTAAATTACAGTCAAGACTTGAATCTAGGTCTTCTGATTCATAGCTTGTTCTGTTTACTACATCATGTTACTAACTTCAAGAGAAATAGCTCTTTCCTCAAAAAGCCATTAAAGAACACCCCTTCACATACACATGTACTCTGCCCCCAAAATACATACACACATACAGGAAGGTGGGGAACTATAAAGAGTGAAAAGTGAAGTTACTGCTTCTTTGTAAATTAAGGGGAAAAAAGCTTTACTACTGTACAGCAACTGTTCTTAGTGGTAACAGGCTTTGCCCAGATTGGTTACCCATTTGTTGTACATAAGTAAAATCTCTTTATAACTAATAATCTATTCATTTACCTAAAAAGGTGTAAGATAGTCACATATTTTTTTTTTTTTTCAAACTACACTCCCAGCTATCCTGCAACAACCCTCTACAATGTGATGGTAACCCGGATAGGTGGTTCATGGTGGCCAGTTAGCATCTCTGCGTTCTGGCCTGAGCTGACCTTCTTGTGGCTTCATTCATAGGAAAGTATTTCTAGAACAAGGGCAGTATTAGATCTTCTCTTCCCTGTGCTAGGTAGATCATATTTAGAGTGTGCTCTGCCTCCTGAGCACTGCACAATAACAGAGATATGATCAAGTTCAAGTGGTGATGGAAATGGGATGGTGAACCAAACTATGCAAGAATGTCAGATGGAAATGACAGTTCCTGTCTTGACGAAAAGCAGACTCAAGATCTGCTTTTTTAAAAAAAATGATTTATTTATTTACACTCTGCTTATTCCAAAAATGGAATTGAGGAGAAGTGAGGCATGCTAACTATCTTCAAATATTTAGAAGGCTATCATGTGGAAGAGGAATTAAGGACCAGAAAGAGAGTTTTCTGTGTTATGACACAGAAGAAGTAAGAGCAAAGATTTTAAAGTTAACACCTGCATTTAAACCAGGGCCTTGAACCAGTTCATGGTGGTGTGCCCTCCTGCTGAGAATTTGTCTTTCCACTCCAGAAATACTGAATCAGATACTACGGTTCAGCAAGATTCCCAGGAGATTATATAAGATCACCTGCAGATCAGATCAATAAGAGTCTTCTGAGGATCTTGCAAAAATGTAGCTTCTGGTTCAGTATATCTAGGTGCAAAGACAAATTCTCAGCATAGGGTAGAACTGGAATGAACGCATTTGAAGCCCTGCTTAAAACTTTGTCTGTGTACTTTTTCAGTATGGGTCTGTGGCTAGATACTTGACCTCCCTGAGGGTGTAATGCAAAATAAGGATATCTACCTTATGGTGTCTTAGTGAAGATGAAATGAGAACATTTTCATAACACTTGACTAAGTGTTTGTATCACATGCTAAGCACACAGTAAACGGTAAGAACTTTTTTTTTTTTTTCAAATCTTAGCAGTTCCAAGATGGTATGTGTTGCTTTGTAGGGTGGTGAATCTGATGTCATGGTTAGGAAATTTAGCCTACAGAACTCTTGAGAATGTTATAAGGATGACTCAAACATATGGTCAGATAATGTTTAAGATGCCTGCCATTTCAGAAATTTTATGGTAGAATTTTATGATTCTGCTATTAGTTAAGAAGGAAAATAGATTAGAAAGAGGAAGTGACATAACATATTCTTGTGTGAGCCCAGCATATTCTTCTATAGAGCATGCAGCAAAACTAAGCATAAACTGTGTTGCTGATGTGTTACCAATGTCCTCAGTTGAAGATTATATTTGTCATGGCCTTCCACAGTTGATGAGTAAAAACCTGCCAATTTGCAAATAACATAGTAAATTTAGGAATTAAGAACTACTTTAAGCCCCTCTAGGAGTCCTAGTTGCTAAACAGTTAACCCTTGGGGGATAACCATAAGGTTGGTTATTTGAACACCCCAGCTACTCTATGGGAGAAAGGATTTATAGTGTTGGAAACCCTATGGGGGCAGTTCTACTCTAACATATAGGCTTGCTATGAGTTGAAATTGACTACATGGCAGTGGATTTGGGTTAGATTCAATAAAAGATCAATTCCTCTGGGCACACAACATTCACATAATTCACATTTCTTCTCAATTTTGCATTATGTTGGTAAATTGCAATAGTTTGATGAAAAGTTGGAAATTCAGAATAGGTTTTTTGTTTTGTTCTATTTCTAGTGCTTTAGACATCATTGAATCAAGAAGGATGAAATTTTCAGGGTTTCAAAGCCTTGAAAATTTCCAATTTTAATGTGTGCTAATGATTCTTTTCAAAATGAATTACTGTTAGTTTTTATATAACCAAATACTAAGATGGTTTGTTCTATCACGATTTGTTTAGTTAAGGAACTTGAGTGTTAATGTTGTTGTTTGTTTGTTTATTGTGAATGTGTATGTATGTATTTTATTTTTCAGATGAATATAAAGGACGCTTCAAGCTACCTGTGCATGTTTCAGTTGTACCTCCAACTGCATTCAATAATTAGAAATATGCTACATTCCAATCAGTGCATAATTATTGCACTAGAATGTCTAATCACTAATACTATAATTTCAGCCCTGCCACTCATCTGTCAGTTTGTTGTATTGTTGAGGGTTACCTGTTGCTATGATGATGAAAGCTATGCCACCGGTATTTAAAATACCAGAGAGGTAACCCATGGTGGATAGGTTACAGCTGAGCTTCCAGACTTGGAAGAAGGAGAGACAGACTATTTATGAATGTTTATCCACTGACAACCTTATGAATAACAAAGGAACATTGTTACATAGCACCAGAAAATTAAATATTGGAATATAATGAAGAGCACCAGAATGTTGTCAGATACAATGCCTCAGGTTAAAAGACACTCAAAATACAACGAGGGAAGAGATGCCTTCTCAATGTAAAGTTGACCATGATAACACAAATGGAGTAAAGCTTTTGGAATCTTAATTTGTTGATGGGGAGCAACTCAAAATAAGGAGAAACAGCGTATCGTCCATAATAACAACATGGAAGCTTGAATTTAGGAAAATTGGAAGTTGTCAAAAATGAGATGGAACACATAAATATTGATATCCTAGACATTAGTACACTGAAATCGACTGGTATGGCCATTTCTAATCTGACAGTCATGTGGTTTACTATGCTGTGGATGACAAATTTAAGAGGAATTCATTATCATTCATTATCAAAAGGAACATTTCAAGATATATCTTGAAGTACAATGCTGTCTGTGATAGGATAATATCCATACATCTACAATGAAGACCAATTAATACCAATATTACTCAAATTTATGCACCAACCACTGAAGCCAATAAGTCTACCAATTTCTTCAGTCTGAAACGGATCAACATGCAATCAAGATGTAGTGGTAATTATTGGTGATTGGAATGCAAAGTTTGGATAAAAAGAGGAAGGCTCAGTAGTTTGAATTTATGGCATTGGTAATAGAATTTTGGAAGACCAATGCCTTTTCATTGCAAATACCTTTTTAAAACAACATAAAAGGTGACTATACACGTGGACATCACAAGCTAGACTATAAAGGTATCTGATAGACTACATTTGTGGGAAGAGAAGATGAAAAACTCAGTATCACCATCCTAAACAAGGCCAGTGGTAGACTGTAGAACAGACCATCAATTGCTCATATGCAAGTTCAGGCTGTATCTGAAGAAAAATTTTAAAAGTCTATGAGAGCCAAAATATGACCTTGAGCATATCCCACCTGAATTTAGAGACCATCTCAAGAGCAGATTTGATGCATTAGACACTAATGACTGAAAACCAGAAGAGTTGTGGGATGACATCAAGAACATCATACAGGAAGAAAACAAAAGATCATTAAGAAGAAAAGAAATAAAGAAAAGGCCAAAATGGATGTCAGTAGAGACTCTAGTACTTACTTTCCAGCATAGAGATGTTAAAGCAAATGGAAGAAATGATGAGATAAACGAACTTAATAGAAAATTTCAAAGGGCAGCTCAAGAAGATGAAATCAAGTATTATAATGAGAGGTGGAAAGACCTGAAATTAAAAAATCAAAAGGAAAGAACATGTTCAGCATTTCTCAAGGTGAAAGAAGTAAAGAAAATGTAAAAGTCTTAACTTGCAATATTGACGGATTCTATGGGGAAATTTTTAATGATTCATCAAAAGAGATGTAAAGGATACATAGAGTCAATGTACCAAAAAGAAATAGTCGATGTTTAACCATTTCAAGAAGCAGGAAATGATCAAGAGTTCATGGTACTGAAGAAAGAAATACAAGGTGCATTGAATACAAGGCTGTCAGAATTGATAGGATACAAATTTAAATCTTTCAACACATTGATACAGCACTGCAGGCACTCACTCATCTATGTCAAGAAATTTGAAAAACAGCTACCCCAGCCAACAAATCAGAAAATATCCATGTCCATGCCCATTCTAAAGAGAGGTGACCCAATGGAATGCAGAAATCTTTGAACAATAGCATTAATATCATATGCAAGTATAATTGTGCTGAAAATAATTCAAACATGGCTGCATCATAATATCGACTGCCAGATACTGAACTATATTCAGAAGAGAAGGTGGAATGAGTGGTATCATTGCTGATGTCAGTTGGATCTTGGTTGAAACCAGAGAATATCAGAAAGATGTTTATCTGAGATTTATCAACTATTCAAAGGTTTTAGATTGTGGATCATGACACGCTACATATAACATTGCAAAGAATGGGTATTCCAGAGCACTTAGTTGTGTTCATAAGAAACCTATAGACCAAGAGGCAGCCATTCAAACAGAACAACAGGACATGGACTAGTTTAAAATCAAGAAAGGTTTGTTCCAGGGTTATATTCTTTCACCCTACTTATTCAATCTGTATGGTGAGCAAATAATCTGAGAAACTGGATTATATGAAAAAGAACGTGGATTATATGAAGAATAAGCTTCAGAAGAAGAGTCAGTAGCAACCTGCATATGCAGTTGACACAACCTTGCTTGCTACAAGGAAGAGGACTTAAACTACTTACTGTTGAAGATCAAAGACCATAGCTTCAGTATGGGTTGCACCTCAATGTAAAGAGAACAAGAATCCTTAAAACTGGACCAGCATCGTGATTAATGGAGAAAAGATTGAAGTTGTCTAAGACTTCATTTTGCTTCAATCCACTATCAACACTCATGGAAACAGCAGAATATAAATCAAATGATGTACTGCATTGGGCAAATCTGGTGTACAAGAATTCTTTGAAGTGTTCAAGAGCAAAGATGTTAGTTTGAAGGCTAAGGTGTGCTTGAACCAAGACATGGTGTTTTCAATAACCTCATATGCATATGAAAGTTGGACAATGAGTAAGGAAGACCACAGAAGAACTGATGTGTTTGAAATACGGTGTTGGAGAATATTAAAAGTACCATGAACTGCCAGAAGAACAAACAAATCTGTGTTGGAAGAAGTACAAACAGAATGCTCCTTAGAAGCCAGATGGTGAGACTTCATCTCTCATACTATAGACATGGTAGCAAAAGGGACCTGTCACTGGAGAAGGACATTATGCTTGGTAAAATGGAGGGTCATCAAAAAGAAGAAGACCCTTAGGGAGATGGATTGATACAGTGGTAGCAGAATGGGCTCAAGCATAACAAACTGTGAGGGCAGTATTTCATTCTGTTGTGCATGGGGTTGCTATGAGTCAGAACACCCCAGTGGCACCTAAGAACAATAACATAACTTCAAGCATATATGAAAATTAAAAGTGCTTTATCACAATTAATTTCAGTTTTGAAACCAGTTGAATAACTAATTACTAATACGTGCTATTCATAGGTGATTAGAAAAACCATGAAAAAGCAAAGTGAGACAATATATACTTAGAAGAAAGAAAACAATTGACTCCAATGTATATCTGACTACAGACAGTAAGGTTCTATGAAAAGTTTTGGGCTGAATGCTTTAATTTTGAAGGAAAAGTTCACTGTATATGTTGAGTAATAACCAGTGGTAAATTACCATCTCCTCTTAGGTACAGCTCTGAAAATTCAGCCCCAGTACCTGTACAGGGTGATTAAGGTTATCTCTTTAGTAGCAGTTCAAAGAAACAGCTTTATCTTTCAGATTCCTAATGAAGCAGATAATCTGTTAAAAACAAAGCAAAATAATTTATTCTTGGATGAAAATATCCCCAATACAAAACCTTTCTTAAAAGAAAGCAACACCTACCTTACCTGTGCAAGTCATGATTTTTTCTTTCTTTTTCTGCAGCTTCAGCTACTCATTAAACACAGACTTCGATCATTGTTTCGCAGCACTTAATGTGCATAAGAATCATCTGGAGATTTTGTTAAAATGTGAATTCTGATTTCGGAGTCAAGAATGAGCGTGGAGAGCTGGAGTAGCTGGGGACTTTGGACTCACGGAGGGAGAGGAGTTGTGTGCTGACGGCTGTGGGGCGGGCTTGTGGGGTGTACCCTTTGGTTGTTTGATGATGCATGGAGGGGATTGTAATCATTGCAATGAAACAAAATATAATAGGATGAATATAAAGCTGGTGTTCTCATAATTCACATAATTCACAATAAAAACTAAAAATAAATGAAAAGAATGAGGCCTGAGATTCTGCATTTCTAACAAGGACCCACACAATACTGATGCTGCCAGTACAACAACCAAACATTTTTAATTTTTAAAAATTTATGTGCTATCACTTTTTTGATATCAGTGTATTATAAAGCACGATTGCCATAAAGTAACAATTTTTTACAAAATATCTTTTCTTATTTCTGTGAAAAATGTTTTGG
>NW_006408616.1:1167052-1168837 GCF_000296735.1 Chrysochloris asiatica
CTAATCCTACAGCGCCACACCAGGCTTCTGGCAGCTGTTGCTTTGCCTGACAAGGGCTATAATTTATAGGTACCAATAGTATACTATGCTCCAGGCTGCAAAGCCATTTGAACTTTAAAGTCAGTGGTTCAAGCTCACCAGCTGCTCCTTGGAAACCCTATACAGGGTTGCTATGGGTCGGAACTGACTCAACGGCACTTAACAGCAATAGTATACTGGAAACTTTTTTGTACTTCTTTAACTGTGGTATATTAGCCACCTGTTGCAAACCCCAGAAAGGTACATGATTACTTTTTAAAGTATCAATTGAAGGTAAGAAATATTTATTCACAGAAAAATCTATTTAATTTCAACTTTGTTCTGAGGTATTCTGGGGGCAACCATTTAATTTACATTTGCAGCAGTAGTTTTGTTTTTTTTTAATTAAAGATGGCTTATGTTGTTGTTGTTTCTGTTAGGTACCATTGAGTCAGTTCCAACTCATAACAACCCTATGCACAGCAGAATGAAACACTGCTCAGTCCTGCACCATCCACACTATTGTTTTAAGCTTGAGTCCATTGTTACTGCCACTGAGCTAATTTCCTTGGGGGCGTCTTCCTATTTTTGACTGACCATCCACTTTACCAAGCATGATGTCCTTCTGTAGGGTCTGATCTCTCCTCATAATATGTCTGAAGTCTGAGAGATGTAGTCTTATCATTCTGGCTTCTAAGACACATTCTGACTCTACTTCATCCAACAAGATTAGTTTGTTCGTTTAGCAGGCCATGATACTTTGAATATTCTTCCCAACACCACAACTCAAATGCCTTAATTCTTCTACGGTCTTCCTTATTCACTGTCCAACTTTCACATGCATATGAGGTTATTGAAAATATTATGGCTTGGGTCAGGCGCACCTTAGTCTTCAAACTGACATTTTTGCTCTTAAATTCTTTAAAGAGGTCTTGTGTAGATTTGCCTAATGCAATATGTCATTGGTTTCTGGACTGCTGCATCCAAGAGTGTTGACAGTAGATCTAAGTACACTGAAGTTTTTTATAACTTCAATCTTTTCTCCACTTATCATGATATTATTTACTGGTCCAGTTGTGAGGATTTTTGTTTCCTTTATATTGAGGTGCAAATAATAAAGGCTGTGCCCTATGATTTCCACCAGTAAGTATTTTTTAAAAGTACCCTGAGAAGTCTGCCTTCCATGAACCCCAAATCTTCCAACAGGGAGGGCCTTCTCTACCTGCCTAATGATTGGATGAGAGGACTCCGTGCAGATATAACTCAAAGGAAGCTGAGCTCAATGAGCTGGATTCCTGGCAGCAGGTATATGCCCATCCACACATCCCACTATTCTGGAAATAGCAACAGGAAGTTGAGTTTTAGATATCAGGACACCTCTAAAGGTAATATAAAATGAATTTGTATTGAGGAGTCCTAGTGTGACACTATAGGATAAAACATTAGACAACAAGGTTGGTTCAGACCTCAACATCAGCAGCTCAAACTCACCAGCCACTCCTCAGTAGCATAGTGAAGTCTTGGTACAACAGCAGCATAAGGGAGTCCTGGTGTGGTGCTGTAGTATAAGCACTTGAATACTAACCACAAGGTTCGCTATTCAAACCCACCAGCCACTCCTCAGAAACCCTATACAGGGTCACTATGAGTCATCTCCCTCTTTTCTTTTCTTAGTTTTGCCAATGGTTTGTCCATTTTATTAATCTTTTCAAAGAATCAGCTTCTTGTCCTATTGATTCTTTCTATAGTTTTTTGGTTTTCCATCTC
>NW_006408616.1:1169696-1170423 GCF_000296735.1 Chrysochloris asiatica
TGTTTATTGTTGCAGTTAGCTTGGTAAATTTTTTTCCATCCTTTAACTTATAGTTTGTTTTTGTCTCTGTGTGTAAGATGTGTCTCTTGCAGGCAACATATTGAGGGGTGTTGTTTTCTTATCCATTCTGCCACTTTCTGTCTCTTCACTGGTGCATTCAATCCATTGACATCCAATGTAATTATCAATAGGTATGAATTAATTGCTGTCATTATGTTACGTTTTTGGTAGTGGTGTTTGTTCTTTTGTTCTGCATGTCATTTGTGTTAGGTTGGTGTTTTTTGTGCTATTTCTTGTTGGTTTCTTCTTAGTTTTCATGTTTGCTTGTTCTGCTTAAAGGTTCACTTTAATGGTAAGTTGTGAAGTATTAACTTTCTTTAGGGTTACCTTATAGTCTACTATCTTTTTCTTCCTTTAAGAGAATCCATTGTATCCTTTAATTTACCTGACATTCTCACCACCTGGATCTCTGTTACTACATTTGTTCCTTTGATATTGATATAATTTTGATCTTCAGTTGACCTCCCAGCTCCTTTGAGTTTGTTGTTATAGTCTTGTTCTGTTGTGGACTCTGCTATCTGTTGACTGAGTTCCAGGTGGTATTGCCACACCTGTCAATCTTTGGTTGTTGCCTGTTCTTGTTGGTTTTCAGTCCACAGAACTCCTTTTAGGATGTTTTGAAGTGCTGGGTTGGTTTTGATAAAATCTATCAGATTCTGTTTATTGT
>NW_006408616.1:1171035-1172241 GCF_000296735.1 Chrysochloris asiatica
TCTGTATTAGGGTTCTGAGGAGAGGCAGGTAGGTTTGATCTGCTGAGCTTTTGGTTATCAGTTCCGTGCTTATCCTTTAGTGCCACACCAGGAGTCCTTTATAAACATGATCGATAAGATTATCCAGGTAACAGTATTATCCAAGGTTTTTAAGGAGCCCTGGTGGCATAGTTGATTACAAGCTGAGCTGCTAACCACAAAGTCAGTAGTTTAAATCTACCAGTCACTCCGAGGAAGAAAGATAAAGCTTTCTTCTCCCATAAAAATTATAGCTTTGGAAACCCTATGCAGTATCGCTAATACAGTATTGCTATGAGACAGGACACACTCCGTGGCACACAACCACCACCACCACCAGACATCAATATTTAAAGTAAAAAAATTAAAACCAGATTCAGAATACAATAAAACATTGACTAGTGTAATTACAGTTGACATGCCAGTGTAATGTTCATATTTCCTCCATTATTGAAAGATTATTATTGATAGTTTTTATGAGCTGGGCATTGTGGTAACGCCTATGCATTTGTTTTCTTATTTAATCTACATATGCGATAGATACTATTATCCCTGCATCAAAGAAGAAACCAAGGCTCAGAGAGGATCAGCAGCTTTCCAAGGTCCCATGGCTAGAACACTGTGAAGCAAGAATCCAAGTCCATTTTGTCTGACTCCCAAGCCTCTTCCTTTAGTGTACCTTACACTGTTTTATTTTAATTTTCTGTGGTAACATGTCAGAGCTCAAATGTGTTGGAATAACTCTTCATTTAGAAACCATTTTTAGCTCTTCAAATTTAGAAATGTCTCCCAATTCAACAGCGATGTTAGAATAATTCTTACACTGGGAATGTTCTCAATGACTTCTGCAATCCAGTGAGTGTCTTCAACCAAATATACAATGAAATGCATCTTAATCAAATGACACTCTTGATGAAAGGAATATAGAACATTAACTGAGGTTGGAAAAGCAATGAATGAGATAATTTTATTGCAAATAATTATGATTACCTCCTGACACCCATTGAAACCTGTTGAAGTATTTCAGACATGAATTCATTTTTAATCACATTTAAATAGCATAAAGGGATATGGGAACCATATACGCTGGTTCTTCTGTTGCTGTACTCTTCTCTGCTACTACTCACTCCACTCCCTTCTCCAATTTGCAGAACGTTCCTCTTCTTTTATAAACTCTGACCACCCCCA
>NW_006408616.1:1177671-1181161 GCF_000296735.1 Chrysochloris asiatica
TTCCTGTTCCAGAATTCCAATAATTCTTAAATTGTTCCTCTTCATGTTATCCAGCATGAATCTTAGACTCTCTTCGGATATTTTTATCCTTTTTTCCGCTTGCTCTTCTATCTTAGCAGTATTGAGAGATTTGTCTTCCAGCTCTCTAATTCTGGTTCCATCTCTTCTATTCCGCTCCTTTCCCCTTTCAGTGTATTGTTCATTTCTGATATCTTATTGTTAATCATCTGGACCTTTTTTTGCAGGTTTTGATTGTTTCCAATGCTGTATCATCCTTATTTAATTGCTCTTGTTGTACTTCCCTGACTTCTTACTTGTTTTCCTCCACCCCTTTTTAGAGCATTTGAATTTGTTTCCATATCATTCTTCTGAATTCTTTTTCAGGCATATCCCAAACCTGCGCTTCCTCTTCTCAAAAGCACTTTTTGTCTCCAGCTCATTTGTCTCAGCTACTCTCTTCTATTTTGGACATGTTTTGATATCATTTGTTGTTTCTTTTTCATCATTTCCAATAGTTATGTGGGTGGTTTTTTTTAATGCTTAAGTGGGTGTTTATTGTTTTTAGGCTTACTGGGTGTCTCCTGGTGAATATGATCAGGAGATAGGCTTCCCTTTTCACATGTAATGCTTAGCAAGTGTTGTTGGCTTTTGTCTCAGTGGTGGAATATTATGGGGTATACTTATAGCTTGGCTATATGGCCATGATTGCTTTCTCTTCTTAGGTAATGTAGGTGAAAAAAAGCTACCACCTCCAGGAAAGATGTGTGATGAAAAGGACCAAAAGCAGAAGTAATATAAATGCAAAGACAAATACTACCACTTTGGAACAGAAATAAAGCTGTGGTCGACTGTCCCATGCTATACAGGCAGTGTGTGTGCAAGGTAGAAGTCTCCAGGATTGGGTGAGGGTTTCTGCTCGTGCAGGCCCCTCCTCTAGTCACTACAATAGAGGTGCTCAGGTAGATATAAAGAAGTTAATGGGAGAAAGATTGTCCACTATTTTTGTCTCTGAAGGTCAGTTAGGTGTCTGCGTGTGTACAGCACTATTCTTGAGATGGTTGAATCCTTTTATGTTGGGGTTTTACAGATATTTTTATAAGGGTTCTGCACACAGAGCTCAGGTAGCACAGCAGCCACAAATGGGGCCACAAACCGCAAGGTCAGTAGCTTGAAACCATCAGCCACAATGTGGGAGAAAGGTGAGGCACTCTGCTCCTGCAAAGACCCACAGCTCTGGAAACCCCACACAGGGTCACCTGGTGTTGAAATCAACTCCATGGCATAGAGTCACCAAGGGTCTTGCACAAGTCAATCTTAGGGCTGTGTCTCCACAGCTGATGTCATTAGTAGCCACCAAGCTCCTTCTCTCTGTACCATGGGGAAACTGTGGGGTCCACGCTGTTTTTTGTGGGTGCGCACCCACCCACCTGATGGCATCCTGGCTGAGCAAAGAAGGTGCGACAGGGAAGAGGCGGGAGAAAGGTGTAGCATCTCCTGCACCTCTTTTTGCAAGTGTCTCTGCACCACTTTTAGAGTTGGTTCCCCAAGCCATAATGGCTGTAGCCCCACCCTCTAAACTCTGCCAGGGCTGGGTGGAGTCCTGTCTCCAGATTCCTAACTCAAAGTATTTTCCTTAATATCATGATTTTTTCACTTGAAAGTGTGGGAAACTGATGTCCTGGACCTTGTGGTAGATTTGGAGCTCTGGAGTTTTTCTGTGAGTGCTTCCTATGTGAATTCCCAGTCCCTCTACCACGGAGAGTTCCCTACCTGGCTTTTTCTACTGCCACCCAAACCAGAAGTCTCTAAGATAGAATTTTAAAGCAAATCAATTAAGAAGTGTTTACTAGTACTTAGACAATAACTGAGTAAAATCTTACCTTTTCATGTGAGCAATAAATGAATAGATTTTCATAGAACGTACACTAAATTTTTGATAACCAGGATTTAATAACATAGTTAAATACGAACAAGCATAGATTGGATGAAGTACAAAAAGAAAGTTCCTTAGAAGTGAGAATAGCAAGAGTGCACCTCATTTACTTTGGACATGTTATTTGGAGCAAACGGCCCCTGGAGAAGTACTTCATGGTTGCTAAAGAACAGGGCCAGCAAAAAAAGAGGGAGATCCTCAACAAGATGGAGTTACATAGTGGCTGCAACAATGCACTTAAAATAGCAATGATTGTGTTGATGACACAGGAATGAGCAAAGATTCTTTGAGTTATATAGAGAGTCTTTAAGAGTAAGAACCAACTTGACAGCAATTAACAACAGTTGAAGGACTGTGAAAACATTACTAAAATATTAGGCAATTAGTCCTGCAGGCAAATCAATCTAAGAAAGATGTGAAGAATTTGTGTACATTTGTTATCTTCATGTCAATAAAAGTTTGGGTTTTATCTTTATCCATAAATATATGTAAAAAAGTCAGAGTGGAAAACAAATTCAAATAAAGAGAATGTGATTATTTCAAAGTGTATATGTAAAAATATTTTGATCTATGTTTAGAATACAAAGATACAGATGCACAATAAAATTATTTTTTATGGTTAAAAAAAAAGTGTTTACTAAGTAATGATTTACATAAGATAGAGAGTAAATATGTTATTTGACATTACTCTAGCTCAGTGGCAAAAGTAATCTCAGAATTACTGAGACTACAACTCAAGGAATATATTTATACGTTTTGCAGTTCTTCTCAAGGGCAAATTTTAAATTACTATTAAGCCAAAATCTACTGTGAAATGATGTCAGCTGAATTTGCTGGTAAACCACACATTATGAAATGTTTCCTTCCATTTAAAACTCAGAATACTGTGCATCCAAGCATACCAAGTTATCAGAATGTAATCATAACATTGTTGTTGTTGTTATGTGCCATGGAGTCGGTTCTGACTCATAGCGACCCTGTACAGGGTTTCAAGGCTGCAAATCTTTTTCGGAGCAGAAAGCCTCATCTTTCTTTCATGGAACAGCTGGCAGTTTTGAACTATTGATCTTGAGGTTTGCAGCCCGCTTCATAAGCACTATGCTACCAGAGCTCCTTAGGGACTAAATTTAAGTAAATCATTGGGTCTTTTATAAGGAAAGGCTTTTAGTGGCTACGGTGACTTGTATCCCTGTGGGAATGACTGGAAAAGATAGATTTTTTTTCTTGGGAAGTAGCTAGTATTGCATTTCCGAAAAAGAGGAGGAATGAAGTGAGCATGTAGAAATACATTTTTTTCTATGAGTGGCCCATAAATCTATGACTAAAGGTAAGTGTTACAAGGAGTACGTTGGAAAAGATAGCATGGAAGCAGGAAACCAAAGCACAAAAAGAGATATCATGAGCACTGATGTACACAGGAAGTTTTTGTCGAAGTATGTAAACTCCTGGTTGAGTTATCATTGGCTTTTGTCACTAATGTTGTTCATTTATTGTTTATCACTAATATGCTGGATTCAATCAGATATGGCACCAAAGTGCCCAGGTTTTTCCAGTGAA
>NW_006408616.1:1181261-1183071 GCF_000296735.1 Chrysochloris asiatica
ACGAAACAATGTCCGATCCTGGGCCAACCTCACTACTGCTGTCACACTTGATGCCATCAATGATGCCACCTGGCCAATCCATCTCGTTAGGGGTCTTCATCTTTTTCTCTGACCCTCCACCTTACCCAGCATGACATCCTTCTCCAGCGACTGTTTCCTCCGGACAATATGTCCAAATTTTCTACATCTTAATCCCCCCAAAAGTAGGCATCTGATTCAATCACTAACATTATAACTTCAATTCAATATTTATTCAGTACCTACGGTATATCAGGTAAGGAACACTGGTGGCACTGTGGGATAAGTGATGAGCTACTAACTGCAAGGTCGGGGGTTCAAACTCACCAGCTACTCCAAGGGAGAAAAATGAGGCAATCTGCTCCTGTAATGGTTTACGGTATCAGAAACTCTAAGGAGAAACCAGTCACTGGAGAAGGATATCATGTTTGGTAAAGTGGAGGGTTGGAGAAAAAGAGGAAGACCCCCAATGAGCTGGATTAGCACACTGGCAGCAGTGATGGGCCCAGGCTTAACAATAATTGTGAGGTTGATGCAGAGCCGAGCAGTGTTTTGTTCTGTTGTGTGTAGCGTTGCCACGAGTTGGTACCAACTTGATGGTACCTAACAACAACAACAACAAACCCTAAGAAGTATTTCTACTCTGGTATGAAGGGTCACTATGAGTTGGAATTGACTCTATAGCAGCGTATGGGCACATCAGGCAGAGTGCAGTGTTTCAGCTCCAAGGCATACAATGATGAACAAGACAAAAATAGTAGTAAGATCATTAAACACACTCTTGATAATGTAGTGCTCACACGGTTAAAAGTACAGAGCATGGAAAGAGCATATAAGAAAAAAAATTGTACCTTTAATACAATTTAATAAACAGTAGCTTATAAAGTACTTCTTTAGTTTCTATAAAGTTTAAAGTAAAGATTATTCTTTAAACAAATGACTTTGGTTTATCTCATAAATTATACTTTTCTTAGAGAAATAGTTAAATTGCACAACTGCATTAATATAAAATTCCTCCACCATGAAATCATAAAAATGTTCATAAAGACATAACATATGATGCTACCAGAGAAAAGAAAAAGTAAAAGAAAATGTACAAGCAAATTAATTGGCCATATTGATAGTCAGGAAGGAGAGCTCTGGTAACGTAGTGGTTATGAATCGGGCTGCAAACCACCAAGGTCAAC
Organism: Chrysochloris asiatica; assembly: GCF_000296735.1. Taxonomy (NCBI): domain Eukaryota; kingdom Metazoa; phylum Chordata; class Mammalia; order Afrosoricida; family Chrysochloridae; genus Chrysochloris; species Chrysochloris asiatica. The sequence goes on from NW_006408616.1 coordinate 1,182,467, forward strand.
AGTTTGAAACTACCAGCTGTTCCGCTGGAGAAAGATGAGGCATTCTGCTACAGTAAAGATTTACAGTCTCGGAAACCATGAACAGAGTCGCTATGAGTCGGAACCAACTCCACGGCACACAGCAGCAACAGCGTTGATAGTCAGGAGTCTTGATGTTGCACAATAGGATAAGCACTGAACCACAAGGTAGGTTTGAACTACAAGATTGGTGGTTCAGACTCACCAGCTACTCCATGGAAACCCTATACGGGGTAGCTATGAGTCAGAAACATTAATAGTCAACAACATTAATAGTCAAAGTCATAGGTTAACCGAGCTCCCATACACAGTTTCAGAACAAACTGAATAACAAGAGAAGAGAGTCAAGACAACATTCATTACAAATACAGCACAACCCATCAATCATTCTCCTCTTTTTATTACAAAACTTCTACCTTTAACTTTCCAACACTCACAGTCAGTCCTGATAGCAATCATTCACTATTGAACCACGAGAGTCTTATTCCCGTCTCCTTTCATCAGTCCCATCCAGACATGTTGGAAACCACTCAGTGGAGATTCTATCTTTCCCCGCACCCTCTGGAACTAGGTTCCCTATTGAAAGC
>NW_006408616.1:1183171-1184225 GCF_000296735.1 Chrysochloris asiatica
TAGGATTTCTGAGGAACAGCTGAAATAGACATTATAATATACTTGTACAGAATTTTCTTATTGCTAAGTGCCATCAAGTCACTTTTGACTGATAGTGACCACATATAGGGTTTCTGAAGAGCTGCTGGTGAGTTTGAACTCCCAACTGGGTAATTCAAACCAACCTTGCAGTCCAATGTTTATCTTACAATGCCACACCAGAACTCCACATTGTATAGAGCTTTACAGTTGAATAAATATTTATGGTTAAATACCGTTTTCATTTGCATTGCATGTTTAAAATTACAACTCTTAGATTATAGTACTAACAAATATATTGTTGTTTAGTGCTGTTGCATTGGTTCTGATTTATAGTGACCCTGTATAGGGTATCTGAGACTGTAAGTCTTTGCTGGAGCAGAAAACGTCATCTTTCTCCTGCAGAGTAGCTGGTGGGTTCACTCCAACCTGTGGCTTACAATTCAGTGCTTATCCTCTAGAGACCCAGTGTTCCCATTAAAATATTTATAATCATAATTGCCATGCAAATGTCACTCATAATAGTAATGACATTTGTATTGTTTTAATAAAATATATTGATGAAGAAGAGAAAATCTAAACTGTGCTACTGCAGAGGCCCTTTAGCAGTTGATGGTTTGTCTGACAAAGACTATGATTTATAGATACTAATAGTATCTTTGTAGAACATATTGAAGAGGAATGGTGTTGCATTCATTGTCAAAAAGAACATATCCAGATCAGTCATGAGGTACAACGTTGTATGTGATAGGATAATATCCATGAGCCTACAAGGAAGACCAGTTAATACCACTATACTTCAAATTTATGCACCAACCACTAAAGCCAGTGAGGATAAAATAGAAGAATTCTAACAACTTCTTCAATCTGAAATTGATCAAGATGTATTGCTCAGTACTGGTGATTAGAATGCAAAGGTAGGGAACAAAGAGGAAGGATCAGTAGTTGGGAAATATGGCTTTGGTGATAGAAATGATGCTGGAGATCACATGATAAAATTCTGCAGAATCAATGATTTGTTCATTTCAAATACCTT
>NW_006408616.1:1184325-1185186 GCF_000296735.1 Chrysochloris asiatica
GACCAACATGGTCAGCAGCAAGACCACATGGCAGCTTGTGTATTCTCCTTGAGTTTTAGTCTTGGAAGGGGGTTTGCCCTGAGGGGATCTGACCACTTGCCTTGATGGTTCCTGGGGGAACAACTTGCTTGTTCTTGTAGTAGTCAATCAGACTAATGTTATTGTTTTTGATTTTTTCTGCTCGTCTTTCTTTCAAGAAGTATCTTCTGTTCTTCTAGCTGCTCCAGGCCAGTCTGCTTGTCCTTTCAAGTGGAAATTTCCCTCCTCAGAAGATTCTGGATAGGGATCAGGATCCCACCTATGGTCTTACGCAATGCAAAGGCTCCACAGAAAGCCTCCTTCCCTGGGCAAATTCTAGTCCAGTTTAGGTAGTCCAATCAGTTATAGGCTGAAGACAGACTTACAAACTTTCTATGGTGATGTTTCTGGCTATTCCTTTTTCTCCTTCTCAAGTGTCTACTTTACAATAGTAGGTAAGTGAAACCAAGATTCAAAAGACAGCCAAGGATGAGTTCCCGTGGCACCTCTTGTGGGGATTGGCTGTTGGCAGCATTGCAGCTAAGCTCATGTGCGGCAGTGGTATCGGCAGCGGTTGCAGCAAAAGAGTTTAGAGGCCAGAAGGAAGAACATATGCTGACTGAATCTGTGAATGAATGCATGGAAGGTGTTTGTAAAATGTATGAAGAACATCTGAAGAGAATGAATCCCAACAGTCCCTCAATCACATACAATATTAGTCAGTTGTTTGATTTTATTGATGGTTTTGCAGACCTCAGCTGTCTTGTTTACCGAGCTGATACCCAGACATACCAACCTTACAACAAAGATTGGATTAAGGAGAAGATCTACATGCTCCTTCAT
>NW_006408616.1:1185286-1190307 GCF_000296735.1 Chrysochloris asiatica
GTTGACATTGTATATAGACAGAAATTTATAAATATGAATAATGTTTTTTAAATGTCATCTAATCTGTTCTGACTCATAGTGACTCTGTAAAAGGTTTCTGAGGAGCAATTTGTGGGCTTGAACTGCCTACCTTGTGGTTTGCAGTTCAGTGTTGAGCCTTCAGTGCCACATCAGAAGTCCATATGAATAATGGATAAATAGGAATAGAGTTTTGAAGAATTGACTCATAAAATTGTGGAGCTGGTAGATCCAAAATCTGTAGATCAGGCAACAACCAGGAAATTCTTGTGTCTCAAAATTCATAGATCAGGCAATAGTCTGGATGTTCCTGTAGTTTTGTGTCTCAAAATTGAGAAATCAAGTAGTGAGAGAGTGAGAAGAATTCAATATTTTAATTAAACACTAAAAAGACTTCCTTTAAGATAAATGATTAAAGTAGAAAGAGATCCATAATAGTGGCAGAAATCAAATTTAGAATGACCACATACATAGGAAGTCAAAAAAGAATCTACAAAACTATTAGGATGAATATATAAATTTAGTAATGCTGCTAAAATATAAGATAAATAAACATGAAAATAAATTACATTTCTGCATTCTAGCAACAAATCATTGAAAAATAAAACTGGTAACATAGTACCACTTACCATAACATAAAAAAACACAGTCACCAAGGGTCTTGCACAAGTCAATATATTTTTAATAAATAGCTATAATAAAAACTGAAAGCCATAAAGAATAGCTGATAATAATTATGTTGTTGTTAAATGCTATCGAGTTGGTTCCAATGCATAGCGACACTATACAGGATTTCCAAGTAGTAGCAGGTGTGTTAAATTGTTGATCTTGTGGTTAGCAGTCCAGTGCTTAGACTTCATTACTGCACCGGGAGAAATATGACATGTCTCTGGGCTAGAATTTTCAATATTATTAAAATATTAAATCTCTTCGTATTAAGCTGCACAGTCAATTCCATTTTGATCAAAATGCCAACAGACTTGTGTGTATGTGTGTGTGTGTAAATTGGTAAGTATTTATATGGAAATAGGAATGCTTCACTGGAATAGCCAATGGAATCTTAAGAAGCAAAAAATGTTGTAAGACTTAGACTAACCAGGTTTCAAGATTTACTGTAAAGCAATAGCAATAAAGACAGTGATTTGAGCCCCAAAAAAGATATATTTAGACTAATTGACTAGAAATAAAAATGCAAAAAAAAAATTCAAGCATAAATGATCACTTAATTCATGACAAAGGTACAATTTAGTGACAATAGTATCATCTTTGAGTGAATGCTGCAGGTTCAACTTGATCTATAGGGGGAAAAATATTAATTCTATCTCACATCATATACAAAGAAGCTTTAAATGGACTGATGCAATATATCATTTAATTTCCTGATTGTTGCTTCCAGGAGCATTGATTAAGGGACCAAGTAAAATGGAATACTTGACAAATTCAATCTTATCTCTATTTAGCCTTAGGAAAGTACAAACTAAAATTAATACTATAGGAGAGATCCATTTCTAGAATGACTACATGAGAAGCTTTGTGGATTCACTACCTGGCAAAGCAACCCTAACTGCTGAAAATTCTAAAAAATAAATTAATAACTATTAAAAGGCTCTAGAAATTTTACTAAGATCATACAACTATTTTAAAACATTTTTTTCCCAAAAAAATCTATTTAAAGAAAATGAAACAAGTCTATGAGGGCCAAAATATGACCCTGTATATTTATTCACCTGAATTTAGAGAACATCTCAAGAACAGTTTTGATGCAGTAAACACTAAAGACTGAAGTCCATAAGAGTTATGGGGTGACATCAAGAACATCATACAGAAGGAAAGCACAATGTCATGAAGAAAACAAGAAATAAGGAAAATACCAAAATGGATGTCAGAAAGGATTCTGAAACTTGCTCTCCAGCAAAGAGATGCTAAAGCAAATGAAAGAAGTGAGGAGGTACAAGAATTGAACAGTAAATTTCAAAGGTCAGCTCAAGAAGACAAAGTCAAATATTATAATGAAATGTGAAAAGACCTGGAGTTAGAAATCTAAAAGGACAGAACACGGTCAGCATTTCTCAAGCTGAGGTAAATGAAGAAAAAAATTCAACCCTCAACTTGTGGTATTGAAGGATTCTCTGGGAAAATTATTGAGTGATGCAGAAAGCATCAAAAGAAGGTAGAATGAATACACAGAGTCACTGTACGAAACGGAAATGGTAGTTGTTCAACCATTTCAAGAGGTAGCATATGATCAAGAACCAATAATACTGAAGGAAGAAGTCCAAGGTGCATTGAAAGCATTGGCAAAGAACAAGGCACCAGGAATTAATGGAATACAAATGGAAATCTTTCAAGAAAGTGAGGTGGTACTGGAGGCACTCACTTATCTATGCCAAGAAATTTGGAAGACAACTACCTGGCCAACTGATTGGAAGAGATCTGCATTTGTGCCCATTCCAAAGAAAGGTGACCCAACAGAATGAGGAAATCATTGGACAGTATCATTGATATCCAATGTAAGTAAAGATTTACTAAAGGTAATACAGAAACAGCTGCAACCATATATTGACAGAGAACTTCCAGACGTTCAGCTGGATTCTGAATAAGGACATGGAATGAGGGATATCACTGCTGATGTGTGATGGATCTTGGCTGAAAGCAGAGAATATCAGAAAAATGTTTACTTATGCTTTATTGACTATGCAAAGGTTTTTGATTGTGTGGATCATAACAAGCTATGGGCAACATTGCAAAGTATGAATATTCCGGAACACTTAATTGTGCTCATGAGAAACCTGTACATAGACCAAGAGGCAGTTGTTTGAACAAAACAAGGAAACACCGACTGGTTCAACATTAGGAAAGAAGTGCGCCAGGGTTGGATCCCTTCACCATACCTATTCAACCTATATGCTAAGCTAATAATCCAAGAAGCTGGGTTATATGAAGACAAATGTGACATCAGGATTGGAGAAAGACTCATTAACAGCCTGTGGTTTGCAGATGACACAACCTTGCTTATTAGAAGTGAAGAGCACTTAATATACTTAATGATGAAGATCAAAGACCACAGCCTTCAGTGTATATTGCATCTCAATGCAAATAAAACAAAATTGCTCGCCACTGGACCAACAAACAATGTTCTTATCAATAAAGAAAAGATTGACGTTTTCAAAGGCTTAATTTTTCTTGGATCAACCATCAACACTCATGGAAGAAGCAGTCAAGAAATCAAACAACGCATTGCATTAAGGAAATCTGCTGCAAAAGATCTTTTTAAAGTGTTGAAGAGCAAAGATGTCACTTTGAGGACTACTGAGCACTTGACCTAAGCCATGGTATTTTCAATAACCTCATATGCATGCAAAAGTTGGACAGTCAAATAGGAGGACTATAGAAGAATTGATGCATTTGAATTATGGTGTTGGAGGAGAATATTGAAATACTATGGACTGCAAAAAGAACAAAAAGATCTGTGTTGAAAGAAGTACAGCTAGAGAGCTCCTTGGAAGCCAGGCTGGCTAAACTTCATCCCTCATACTTTGTCAGGAGGGACCAGTCAATGGAGGAGGATATCATGTTTGGTAAGGTGGAGGATCAGATAAAAAGATGAAGACCCCAGCAAGATGGATTGGCACAGGGGCCGCATCAATGGGCTCAGGCATAGCAATGATTGTGAGGTTGGCCCAGGACCAGGCAGTGTTTCCTTCTGTTGTGCACAGGGTCACTATGAGTCGGTACTGACTTGATGGCAGCTAACAAAAACAACAACAAATTTAATCCCAGTAAGAACAGTAAGAATATATACTTATATTCCAAAAGGGTCAGTATCCCTGCTCCTGGATCTGAAGCAGAGGTCAGAGATTTTGCCCAGAAAGAGAGAGGCAAGGCTTAAGAAAGGTTCTGAATCTCTCTCCAAAATAATCACTTTATGTCGAAAAAAAATAAAGGAAAGTTCAATATAAAGGGTGCTTTTAAAAACTAGAAATACTGGTGTTAAGCAATTAAAAAGATGTTAGTAGCTCTATGAGAGGAACAAACTAAATCATAGGTAAACTTTTTTTATGAGAGGACTAGGAAAACAGACAAGTAAGATAAGATCTCTTGGGGTGAAAACATAATGAGAAGATTGGTCAAAACTTACCTCTGCAAAATTGAGTTGGATCAGATTATTTCATTGGATCAGACTTTGGAGGAATTTTGGGGTCCTATTGTGCTACTGTAGGATAAACATTGGATTGCTAGCCACATGGTCAGTCATTCAAGCCTACCAGCTTCTCCTTGGAAACCCTACATAGGATTGCTAAGAGTGGGAAATAACTAGACATGCGTAACAACAACAACAACATACAGCTATTTTTAAAATGTTTGTTTTAAATATAAGCAATATATTACCCAGTATATTACAAAAACAATAGAAAATCAGTTTCTAATTTTTTGTTGTTAAGTGTCATAGCATGGGTTCCAACACATAGTGATCCTGTATAGGTCACTGAATGAATGGCTGGAGGTTTTGAACTGCCAACTTTGCTGCTAGCTTTCCAGGGCTCATCCTATAGTACCACAGCTGGTACTGATAGAACGTGATAACTGGGTGTGTGCAAAAACCAAGTGGAGACCATGTCTGACTTCCTCTAGCTTCATAAAGGGAAAAGAGAACCAAGCTCAAATTCAACCCAAGGCCAATTCCTATGAAGTGGAGGTCAGACATGCTTCCACCCTACAATATGTTTTACCCTATTCTGACACCAACCAGTCCTCCCACAGCACTTTCTGCTTCACATCTGGGTTCTATAATCCATTGCAATAGCCACACAGAACTCATAACAATGCTCACGATTATGAGACTTACTAGCAAAGTGAAAAGAGCACAATTCAGGATAAAAATCAACTCAGGACACAGCAGTTCTCCAGTCAAAAACGCCTCTTCAAGACCTGGGGACTCTTGGGCCCAGAGTCAGTAACATAGCCACAGAGGACTAGAGTGGAGAGTGAAGTGTCCAGCTGAT
>NW_006408616.1:1213559-1214163 GCF_000296735.1 Chrysochloris asiatica
CATTCCACTGGGTCACCTCTCTTTGGAATGGGCACAAATGCAGATCTCTTCCAATCAGTTGGCCAGATAGTAATCTTCCAAATTTCTTGGCAGAGATGAATGAGTGCCTCTGTGCTGCCTCACTTTCTTGAAAGATTTCAATTTTTATTTCATCAATTCCTGGTGACTTGTTCTTTGCCAATTCCTTCAATGCACCTTGGACTTCCTCCTTCAGTATCATTTGCTCTTGGTCATATGCTACCTCTTGAAACATTTGAACATTAACCATTTCCTTTTGGTACAGTGACTGTGTATTCCTTCCATCTTCTTTTGATGCTTTCTGCATCATTCAATAATTTGCCTAGAGACTTTCAATAATGAAAGTTGAGGCCTGATTTTTTGCCTCAGTTTCCCCAGCTTGAGAAATGCTGAGCGTGTTCTTCCATTTTGGTTTTCTAATTCCAGATCTTTGCATATTTTGTTGTAATATTTGGCTTTACCTTCTTGTCGGGGACCTGCCTCGACATAGGGGTTTGGTTCACGAGAAGGAGATACCTGACAGCGGTAAATATAGCAAAAGAATACACAGATAGACGGAAGAAGGGAGACAATGAGGCACCCCAAA
>NW_006408616.1:1216307-1229595 GCF_000296735.1 Chrysochloris asiatica
TTCTTCCTAGTCTGTCTTCATCTGGAAGCTCATCTGAAACCTGTCCCCCATGGGTGACCCTGCTGGTATTTAAAACATCGGTGGCATAGCTTTCAGAATCAAAGCAACTCACAAGCCACCACAGTACAACAAACTGACAGATGAGTTTCCGCCTTCAATTTTCTGCCTGGAAATTGTAGCCTGCACATTTTCAGTAAGTACCCTTTTTTCCTGTACAGCACTATAGGATAAGCACTGGACGACTAATGAAACGCTGGCAGTTCAAATCCACCAGTTATTCCTTGGAAACCCTATTCAGGGTCGCTATGAGTTGAAACGGGACTCAGTGGCACTTAACAACAACAGCAACAACCATTTTTTACCCCTAGTGAGTGCAGCGATAGTCTTGCTAACTGTTCTTCCATGCATAATTCACATTTTCTTTTATTCAATTTCCAATAACAGCTTCCTTATTGTCCTTTAAGAGTTTGTTAACTGTCATTTAAGTCCTGTCAAGCTTCTGCTTCCTGTCTATTTCCAAAACTAATGTTACAAGTTTTAGGCTTTGTTACAAAAATTCCTCACCTACAGGTATGAATTTATGTTTTTATTATCATTGCTGTATTACAAATTACCTCAAATTAAAGTAGCTTTAGAAAAATATATTTGTCATTTTTCATTTTGTGTCTGTCTTGACAACTGAAGATGACTTGATCTAAAAATTTGGTTCATCATCCAAATGGCTCACAAACATGTCTGACAGTTGATGCTGGCTGCTGGCTGGCAGCTCATCTGGGCCTGCATACTAGAAAATGTACACAGGTCCTCTCTGTGTGTTTTTCAGAACATGATAACCTGGTTTTCAGAAAAAGACTAAGGAGGAAACCACAAGGTTTTTATGATCTAGCTTTGGAAACCATACAGATTCTTGTCTACTCTTTCCATTGGTTAGACAGGGCCACCGAGCTTCAAACCCTAGGAGTAGAGACTATAAAGAGGAAAGAATACCAAGAGTCGTGTTGGATAAACAGACTGTAGTTTATATATACAATGAATTCATCCAGAACAAATGAACTTCAGAGACATTACATTGGATGAAAAAGCTAGACACAATAGAGTGCTTGTTATATGTGTGTCAAATATTTATAGCCGCATAACAAATCACTTCTAAGTTTAGTGGCTTAGAGGAATAACAACCATATTTTTCTTTGCTCAGGGTAGTGTGAATTAGTATTTGAGATTGGGTGTGTGTTTGATAGTCTCACCTAGAAGAACTCAAAATTTATCATTCATCTGACTTCTTCACTAGTGGTTGATTAGTCTAGGGGGATCTAAACCCAGATGGCTCATTTCTACTTCATGCAATTTCATCCTCCAGTGAGCTAACTGAGTTGAGTGTCTTATGTGAAGTCACTCTGTTCCAAGTGGGTGCGAATAAGAACTCTGATGTATCCTAAAGCCTACACTTGGGAACACAAAATTTCACAATCAATACAATCTAGTGGGAAGGCACTCAAGGGAGTTTTCTGGGTGTGCTGTTTGCTTTTTCTATCTTGATCCTAGTGTGGCATATGCAAAACATCACTGAGTTATCCAATTAATAAAACTGTATGCACTTTTTTTTTGTATGTATATGATATTTCAGTTACATTATTTTTAAAGGAAGGAAGGAAGGAGCTTGTAAACAGGTAGACCATTAAGACCAGATCAAAATGCTTGGCTTGAGCTGGGTAGGTAGCCAAAGAAATGTGAAGGTGTTTTCAGATAAGCACCAATGAAGAATGAATATCTAGGATGTGGCAATTGGATGTGGTGAATAGAATAAATCAGGAAGTTAAGCAATTGTTGACAAAAATAATAAATTCAGTAAAGAGTTTGTTTTTCTTTTGCCCATGGTTTGGCTGTCAGGTGAAGGTACAGAAGTGGTTTTGAGTGCCAAGATAAAATCCATTCCAGTACAGGAAATATAAGCAGACATTTTAACTGTAAGGAAAATTTCAGCTGATGAAGTGATTTCAGAAAATGTTCACAGGTAGCACAAGCAATCAAGTTACAATCAGAGACAATGTAGATTCCAGTAAACCAGGGCTTTGAACCAATTCATGCTTTTTCTATCCTCTGTTGAGAATTTGCATTTCCACCCCAAATATGCATTTTAACAAAATCCTTAAGAAAGAATCACCTCAGTATCATGTTAAAAAACTGATTCTAATTCAGTATATCTTATGTGGAAAGGCAAATTCTCAGCAGTGGGTCTGACCAGAAATAAAAGTGGTTTGACATCCTGCAATAAGTAAACACAGGACTACTAATTTTTTAATAGGATAAATGTGGTTTTGTTTTGTAGTTTTAATTGTAGTAACAGTTGCCCCAAGGTCAGATCCACAAAGTACTCTTACATGGCAAGGAAACCATATACAAAGGGATCAATGTGAAGCGAATGTCCTCCCACTTAACGATCACATAATTCAAAATAAGCATTAAAAAAGAAAAAAGAGAGAATATTACTTATTCCTTCAGATTTGGGAAATTTAAAAAAATTTTCTTAAATCAAGGCTTGTGGGGTGTACGCTTTGGTTGGTTGATGATACATAGAGGGAATTGTAACTATGGCAGTGAAATGATATACAATAGGATGAATGTAAAGGTAATGTTCTCCCATGTAAACTATCACATAATTCACAATAAAACATTAAAAAAAAAAAAAATCACTGAGAGTGACCAAAATGGAGTACTAGAGATCTGGCTATTCTCCCACCTGAAACAACTAAAGACACCTGAAGAAAAAAAGAAGAAACAATAGCTTTCACGCTATTGAACAACAGACAGCTAATATATTATCCTGCTAATCTGTTACACATCTTTTAGAATGGTTAAATTAAAAAGACTGAGCCTATGAAATTCTTGATGGTGATGTGGAGGTATTAGAGCTTTCATAACTGATATCAGGGATGTAAAATTGTATAAACACATTTTGTTAATTTTTTTTTTTTTACAAGTTAAACATATGCTTAATAATGCTCCAGCATATTCTTACACTTAGGTTTTAATTCAAGAGAAATAAAAACATATATCCACACAAAAACTTGTACATGAACATCTATAGCAACTTCATTTGTAATAGCCAAAAATTGGAAACAAGTCAAATGTCCATCTGCAAATGGATGGATACCCAATTTCTGGCCTATTCACATAATCAAATACTATTCATCAATAAAAATGAAAGAGCAACTGATACCTACAACTACATGAATGAACCTAAAAATAAAAATGCTGGATTAAATAAAGCCAGGCAATGAAGAATCTGATTGCATTTATGTAAAATTATAAAAGATGCAAATTAGTCTATATGACGGAACGCAGGTCAATAGTTACTGGGGAGTGAGGTAGGCAGTATGAAGAGACAAGAGGGAGGAAAATGAAGGAGACTTCAATATTATTGATATGCTTATTTTGTTAATTGTGGTGATGGTTTCATAGGTGAATTACATTTTAAATATGTGCATTGTTGTATGTCAGTTATACCTCAATGAAACTGTGAACATTATTGAAGATACTAAAAACTGTAGATTGTTACAGACACCTGCTTGGTTGTTAGAAGAGAGGCTGTTGGCTTAATGAAGAAAGTGGATACTCCTGAAAGATGTGACCCCATGTGTTGCCACCCTTTCCCCACCCTGGTTGATTTGAAGAGAATGACCAAGTTCCAAGGAGTTCTTTGTAGTGAAGGGTGTGATGTACTTTCAGCAAACCAAAACCAGTTGCCACTGAGCCCTACTTTTGGCAACCTCACATGTGCCACAGTAGAATATATGTATGTTGTTGTTGTTAAGTGCCACGGAGTCAATTCTGGTTCATAGAGGCCCTTGGAAAACACAAGGAGCAGCTGGTGGGTTTGAATTGCTGACCTTGTGATTTGCAGTCCAGTGTTGATCCTACAGAGTCACACAAGAATATAAAAATTGAAGAAAAATTCTAAGTTTTCAAACTCTTTTTGTTGTTATGTGCGTGGAGTGAGTTCCGACTCATAGCAACCCTGTACAGGGTTTCCAAGACTGTAAATCTTTACAGGAGCAGAAAGCCTCATCTTTCTTCCATGGAACAGCTGGTAGTTTCGAACTGCTGACCCTGAGGTTAGCAGCCTGATTCGTAACCACTACACTACCAGAGCTCCTTACACTAAAAATTACTGCAACAGTGTCTGCTATTGAATGTTTGTTACTGTAATTATCTGTTGAATCAATTGTCTTTAAAATTGTTGAAAGCCTTTTTAAATTGGAAATTCGATCAATATACTTTAATTAAGAATGCAAAATCTATTGGAAATAGCATGTGATTATTTTGATGTCTTTCTTTCTAGAGTAATTTATTTATTTTTTTGCTTCTCCTCTGAGGGACTGAATGTGCCATTGTTTCCAGCACCTTCACCTCTTCCCTCTCTGTCCTTCTAGGTCTCATTTCCTCTCAACCATAAAATGTACAATCTCTAAAATGCCAATTGAATTAAATAAAGCATTACTGACTTTAAATATCAAGAATTTATTTCTTGATTTAGATATGAATTCAGGGACACAATTTATGCAGATGAAGTTCAGCTTTGGAAATTATTCTATACCCAGACTGTGGGTGTTTCCTTTTAGCACCAAAGATTAATCGCTTTTCTTCTTTTGAGTCTCACACGTTTTGGTTCATAGCTGCCAAGGAGCTTAGCTATGAATAAGAAGTATTATAGGGATTGATTTGGGAGAGGTAATTAGATTTCATGATCAAGTAGGTTTTCCTTTGTTGAATCAGGTCTGTTGGTACCCACTGCTCACACACAGGTGTTCTCAAAGTTTACTAAACATAGCACTAACACCAATTGCAGTCAGTGGTAAGGTGAGGTACGAAGATGCAAACTTTTACTTTTCTTTCATAAACCTTGAAAGATACCTATGACTTAGTGAAAAGTTAGGATGATATTGGGTAAACTACTTGATAAATCATTGGTGCAATGTGTCCCTGGCAAATAAAGAACCCCAATAGAACAGAAAAATCCAATAACGTAGAACAGTTTCTCTCCCCTACCCCCATGTAATCCTTAGAACACTTTATTGTTTGTTTGTTGTTGTTGTTACGGGCAACTGAGTTCATACTGACCCACAGCGACCCTATGCACAACAGAATGAAACACTGCTCAGTCCGGTGCCAACCTCACAGTAGTCGCTATGCTTGAGCCCCTTGTTGTTGCCACTGTACCAATCTATCTCACCAGATCTTCCTCTTTTTCGCTTACCAAGCATGATGTTCCTCTCCAGGGATTTTCCCCTTCTGATAATATGTTCAAAGTGTGAGAGCTGAAGTCTGGTCATTCCAGTTTCCAAGGAGCATTCTGGCTGTGCTGTACTTCTCCCAATACAGATTAATTATTTTTATTTTGTCACTCCATGGTACTTTTAATATTCTCCTCCAACACCATAACTCAAACGTTATAGATTCTTCAACAGTCTTCCTGATTCACTAACGTTCTCATGCATATGACGTTATTGAAAATATATGGCTTGCATTAGGCGCACCTTAGTCTTCAAACTGACATTTTTGTTCTTGAATGCTTTAAAGAGGTCTTGTGCAGTAGATGTGCCTAATGCAATACGTCATTTCATTTTTTGACTGCTGTTTCCATGAGTGCTGATGGTTAATCTGAACAAAATGAAATTGTTGACAACTTCAATTTTACTTTTCTAAATAAACTAATTCTAAACATTAAAGATGTAAACAATTTTCATTGTTTAGAATTAGTTTATTTAGAAAAGTAAAATGAAACTTTCCCATCAATTTTTTCCTTAAGAACGAACTATTGATCCCAATAGAACACACTACCTACAAACAACCAAACATATATTATTTATGTGTACACATGCAATATTCATCAAGACATTTATTGGCAAATGTATTGAGACAAAGAGACAAGTCCAAATAAATTAAAAGAAATTGAAATAATAAAGAGTATATCTATTGTCTACACTGGAATTGAATTAAAAAAAAAAAAAGTAAAGTACATTTTAGAAATTAAATATCACACTCTGAAATAACCCAAGAGTTAAAGAGAAAGTCATAAAGGAAATCAGAAAATATTTTGACTTGGATGAAAATGAAAGCTCTGAATACTGAAATTTGTAGAATTTAGCTAAAGCAGCACTTAAAGGACATAGCTTTAAATGTTTTATTAAAAAAGAAGAGAGGCTTATTAATTATGTAACCTTCTCTCTTGTGAAGTGATAAAAGTAAAACAAGAGCAAAGTATAGGTAAAGGAAGTGGAAAGAAGGTAATGATAACTATAAGACTGGAAATCAATGCAAAACAAAACAACAACAAGAAAAATCAATAAAACCCAAAAATGTCTTTTAAAATCAATTACATTAATATATTTTTGGAGTCCTGGTGTGACACTGTAGGATAAGCACTGGACTGTTAACTCCAAGATCAGTTGTTCAAACCTACCAGTCTCTCCTCAGAAATCTTACACAGGGTCACTGTGAGTAAGAAACGATTTAGTACTTAAAATAAACACAATACATTTCTAGGTACATTAACCAAGAAACAAAACAAAATAGGAGACACAAAATACCAATACCGGGGATGAAGGGCCATCATGAAAGATCCTACTCATCATTTAAAGGATAAAGAGGATTATGGATAATATGATGCCAATACATATATAGTCAATGATGTAGATGGAATGTAGAAGCTCCTTGGAAAACACAAGTAGCCTACTATTACTAGAGAAATTAGTATTAGTATAACCTTTGCCCCCAAACCAGATAAAAACATTAAAAGTAAAGAAAATTTTAGAGCAATAACTTACATAAGCAAAAATGAAAACATTTTTAATAATACCAAATGAACTTAGTAATATATTGAAATTATTATACCTCACAACCAAATGGAATTAACACCCAGGAACACATTAGTCCTCAAATCAACACCTTTGCTCTTGAACACTTTAAAGAGATCTTGTGTGGCAGATTTGCCTAGTGTAATACACCTTTTGATTTCCTGACTGCTGCTTCTATGAGGGTTGATAGTGGATGCAAGCAAAATGGAATCTTTGAAAACTTCAATCTTGAAGGACTTCTTTTATCTGATTTCAAGTCCTACTATTAATCCCCAGTAATCAAAATGTACAATACAAATCATATACATCAATAGAATAGAATAAAGTGTTCATAAATAGATCTACATTGCATTGCTTAATTTTTAATAAAGGTGATGGGAGTCCTGGTTTGGCACTGTAGGGAAAGTACTGCATCAAAGGTCAGTTTGAACCACAAGGTCAGATGTTCAAACTCACCAGCTGCTCCTTGGAAAGCCTATACAGGGTTGCTATAAGTCAGAACTAAGTCAATGGCATTTAACAGTAACAACAATAAAGGTGTTGAGGTAGTTCATTACATAGTTATTTCAACAAATGATGTTAGGATATTGACATGGAAGAAAATGAACATTTATTTTTTTTCCCTTACCTATGGGGGGAGCGGCGCAGACTCTAGACTAAAATATATCATAGACCTAACTGTAAATGCTACAACTGTAAAGATTCTAGGGAAAAAAAGTAGGAGAAAGTTTTCATAAAATTTGGGATAACTGCCCTTAGATAGCACTCAAAATATCAAAATACACAATTAGAGAAAAAAATGATAAATTATATTTTCACCAAAATTGAAATTTTTTGTCTTAAAAAAACAAAACAAAAAAACACCATCAAGAAACATGGAAAGACAAGGTTCTAGTCTGGGGGTGGGGAATTACAATCTATATATTGGACTGAGTATTTATCCAAAAAGATATAAAAATCCATAAACTAAATAATAAAGAGGAAAACTGCCAAATAATAAATGGGCAAACCATTTTGAAAAGAGGCTTCAAAGTAAAACATACACAAATGCACATATGAAAATTGTCAATCATTAGGAGCATGCACATTAAAACCAGGGCAGATACCATTATACCGCCACTATAATGTTTAAATTAAAAGAAAAAACAAATTGGCCATACCAAGTGATGGCAAAGATCTAGGTAGATTGGAACTGTCAAACTTTGCTGGTGAGACTGTAAAATGGTAAATTACTTTTTTAAGTAGTTTCACAACTTCTTGTAAAGGTCGAGATCATTTACCATATGATCCAAAAATCCATTTTTATATTATGACCTAAAAGAAGTAGAAACATCTGCCCACAAAAGTATTTGTTCATGAATGCTCATAATAAGTTTTTACATCATAATTCAAAACTAGAAACAATCCAAATGCTTACCTATAGAATGATAGGGATACAATGGGATATTGTACAGCAACAAGAAAAATTGTGTTACTGATGTTGTAGTTGTTGTTGTTAAGTGCCTGAAGTTGGTCTGGACTCAGAGACCCTGCTGGATTTCTGAGGCTATTAAATTTTTGCAGAAGGAAATAGATGGTAAACAATAGAGGTAAATCTACAAAGTATACATAGTAACAAGTCAGATAGAAATGTGTATGTACATTATAACTATGAAAATCTGGAAAACATAAATCTAATCAATAGTTTCAGAAATCAAATCAGTGGTTGCCTAGGGTCAGGATTTAAGGAAGATTTACTGAAAGAGGGCACATGGGAATATTTTAGGGTGATAGACATTCTATATCTTAACAAGATATATTATTTGTCAAAGTTAATCTCATTGCGCATTTGAAATAGACTTGTTTTATTGCTTTAAGTGTTTTTCAAAAAATTTATTTTTTAAAAAACTATATCAAGATACCATTTTTCACTTACCACATTGGCAGCAAATTCAGATACTCAACAACACACTATGTTTGTGATGCTGTTGGAAACAGGCATTCTTATATTGCTTTGGGAATGATAAATGGCTCCATTTCCATGGAGAGACACCTCATGCCTCTTAATATTCTATTCTGAGAAGATGTAGTGTCCAAAATGCATAAATTGAATCTAATCATGTGGAAACATCAGACAAATCCCAGCTGAGGGGCATTTGATTAGTCTGGACTCTTTAAAATTGATAATATTATTAAAGACAAGAAAGAGGAAAGGTTTCAGAAGAATGGAGACTAAAGAGGTAAGTCATTTTAATGCAATGTGTGTCCATAGATTTGATTATGAAACAGGAGAAAAACAAACAAACACCCAAACCAAAAACCCTAAAAAAACGTTACTGAAATTATTGGTGAAAATGTATTATGCAATGTAAATTATTATACCAATATCAAATTTCTGATTTTATTATTATGATTATGTAGGAAACTGTTCTTCTTGAAGTTTTGGGAGGACAGTATTGTGTTGTTTGCAACTCACTCTTAAAATGGTTCAGCAATAATAACAATAAGAATTAGTATATATACATAAAAAGAAATAAATATGGCAAAATATTAATCACTGTTGATTCTAGGTAAAGGTTAAATGAAGCACTATTGTTTTAACTTTGCAAAGTTTGATTTTTTTAAAGTAAAAAGAAAGAAAGAAATCAGCTGAACATCCAAATAGCTGTTTCTCAAGTTCCAAACCCAAGAAGCAAAAACTAAAATCAAACCAACTGCACTGAGTGAACTCTGAGTCATAGCAAGCCTGTATAGGGTTTCCAAGGCTGTAAATCTTTATGGGAACTAACATCCTCATATTTCTCCCAAGGAGCGGCTAGTGAATTTGAACTGCCAATCTTGCAGTTGGCAGTCCAGTTCTTATCCTATAGTGATACCAGGGGTCCTTCCAAAGCTGAGAAGGTACCAATATGAGAATGCTGGAAATATTTAACCTTGGACTCCTGGAATGAGTAGACCTCGGACCTTGAGAAGTACAACTTTTAAATGGATTTATAACTTGTGCAGCCTTAAAGCTTAAAAAGCAAGACTATAATTAGCCTGGAAAGCGAAAGGGCAAGAGGATGTATATTTGATAGTAATGGAGGAGATCAGAGGTTCTGCAGCCTTGTTCCAGTTCTAGTGACTTTTCTAATTTAGAGATCTATTCTCCCATAATCTCAGCAACATGAAAAATGCATACAAATAATGTTAGCAAGGGGCATTGGGTGGCCACAATAATTTCCAAGAAGTGGGAAAATTCCCCAAATTTACATTGAAGCTGAAATTAGCAGATTATTTTGCCTAGAATGCACTATCAAGATATTATTGTTGTTGTTAAGTCAGTTCCAACTCTCAATGACCCTATATAGGGTTTCCGAGGAGTAGCTGGTGAGTTTGAACCACCAACTGTGCAGTTCAAACCAACCTTGCAGACCAGTACATTAATCCGCAGTGCCACACTATTACGATAGAGACTACCAAAAAACAAAAGCAAACCAGTTGCCTTCTACTCCATTCTGACTCATAGCAACTCCATGTATTTCTGAGCAGAACTACCCTCATGGAGTTTTTGTGACTTTAACCTTTTGGATCTTCCAGGTACCTCTGAGCACATCTGAAATGCCAACATTTTGGGTAAGTAGTCCAGGCTTAACCATTTACACCACCCAGGGTCTTTTGTAATAAACCAAGAAGGAAGACAAAGAAAGAAAGAGTTCCTATGAGAAGAAAAGCTTGGGGGAGGTGATGCTTGATGGTGGCTAGGGTGGAGGTGCAGTGAAGTTCACCATCAGCAAGACCACAGAATACCAGGCAAAGCAGATCCAGGACAGAACTCCAAAACTCGGAACCACAGAGATAGGAATATTTTGAAGGTTTGAAGGCTTACAGATTGTGGAACTTGAAGCTGAAGTATAAAATTGCATACTTTTGAATATGCCAGGCTGGGCTTGGAGGCCCCGAGCTGACATATTCGGTGAGACCAAATGGCATGACCAAATGGGGGAGCAGAAACACCACGGACAAACACCACGGGAACCTTGGAGCTAAGGTAGACAATATACTTTGTCAGTTGTGCTTTGTTCTGATTTTCTTTTCTTTTTCTTTTTTTCTTTCTTTTTTATTTTTTTGGTATCTGGTCATTGGCACACCCACTGTTTGTCCACCTCCATTCTGGTGACTAGAGGGGGAGCCTGAGCGAGTGGACACCCCCACCCTCACCACTGGTGGGTTCTTCTGCCACAAATGCGCACAGATACTCAGCCCAAGAGCAGGCCCTGAAGGCTTTTTGCTTGTTTGTCTTTTGTTTCATAAATGGGAAAGGGCAGGACAGGGCTATAGAGAGGGAAAGAGAATTTAGAAACAAAACAGGCTGAAAATTAAATTAAAGCCTGAGGTATAGCATAACAACCAACACTGGCATCTTGATATCTCTCAGTCAGCTTTGAAAGCAAGAAGCTGAAGAGAAGACATTAAAGTCATACTCATATTGGGCTACAGATTTTTTTTTTTCTTCTCTCCCTCTTCTCCTTTTACTGTGATTATTGACTACAGTATTCACTCTAGTTTTTGTTGTTACTGTTTTTTGGGGTTTTTTTCTCTTATCTTTTTTTCACTGGTGCTGTTTTGCTATTATACGCTCCCCTTCAACCTTTGTAGGACTCTTTATCTCCATATATTACACAAGAAGAGTCAGTAACTGCTGCCATATAGACAAGCTACAACCACACTCTATAAAACACCAAAACACAGGAAAGAACCAATACCAACTGCCATATGCCAGGGAAACAGACAACAACTATGAAAGCTACTCTGAGTTAAGCAATATGAAGAGTGAAAAGTGAAGTCCATATCCTGATCACATCTCCCTGGAAATAATCAGAAAGCATAAAAAATACCAAAACACATACTCAATTAAGTATTAAGGCCACAGATAAACATTTATCATGTCTAGAAGCAAAAGTAGATGACCATATCAGCACATATCCAGAAACAAGATAAAATGTCTGAGACAAATGACCTAGAGGTAGACCTGGATGACATTCAGGAAGGAGGGCAGACCTTGGAAATGCCTGAGAAGGAATTCAGAAAAGTGATTATAAAATGTATCAAAACACTTTACAATGGAGTTGAGAAAAATAAGGAAGAAGTCAAGAAAGTGCTACAGGAACAATCAAATAAGATAGATACAGCATTGGAAAAAATTCAAAACCTACAGAAAAAGGTCCAAATGATCAATAACAGAATATCAGAAATAGACAATACTCTGAAAGGGCAAAGAAGTAGAATAGATGAGACGGAAGGCAGAACCAGTGAACTGGAAGACAAATCTCTCAATACCACTAAGATAGAAGAACAAACACAAAAAAAGATTTAAAAAATCTGAAGAAGGTCTAAGATTCATGTTGGACAACAGGAAGACGAATAACTTAAGAATTATTGGCATTCCAGAACAAGAAGAATCACACAAGTCCACAGAGGAAATATAGTTGAAGAACTGCTGGAAGAAAATTTCTCTAACATCATGAAAAGTGAAAAGATAAACATTAAAGAAACTCAACGAACTCCTGGAAGGATAGACCCCAAAAGAAAATCACCAAGACATATCACTGTCAAACTCTCCAAAATTAAAGATAAGGAGACACTTCTGAAAGCAGCCAGGAAAAACAGAAGTGTCACATACAAAGGCAAGCAAGTCAGACTGAGCTCAGATCTCTCAGCAGAAACCATGCAAGCAAGAAGGCAATGGGAGACATATACAAAACCCTGAAAGAAAAAAAATTGCCAACCAAGAATCCTTTATCCAGCAAAGCTATCAATCAAATATGACGGTGTAATCATAACATTCCAGGATAAACAGAAATTAAGGGACTTAGCCAAAGCCAACCCTGCACTAAAAAACATCCTAAAGGGAGTTCTGTGGACTGAGAACCAACAAGAACAGAAAACAACCAGAGACTGACATACATGGCAGCACCTCCCAAGATTAAATCAACAGAAGGATGAGTTGAGAACAGAACAAAACTATAAGAACAAACTCAGAGAATCTGGGAGGTCAGTTTATGATCAAAACAAGTACAACGTAAAAGAAGGTAAACACATAGGAACAGAGATCGAGATAGTGAGAAGGTCAAGTTGATTACAGGATAAAACAGACTGCACTAAATGGAGAGAACAGTTAATGGACTATAAGGCAACCTCAAAGGAAATGAACACTTCACAACATACCAAGAGAATGAAAATCCAAGAAGAACATTAAAACTATGAGGAAAGTCACAAGAAAGAACACAAAAATCATGAATTCAACAAATGAAGACACACTGAACAAAGAAAGCAGCAACACCACAAAAAACAAACAAACATAATGTCAGCAATTTATCAATATCTATCAATAATTACACTGAATATAAATGGATTAAATGCATCTGTTAAGAGATGGAGGGTGGCAGAATGGATAAGAAAACAAGATCCTTCAA
>NW_006408616.1:1234775-1238501 GCF_000296735.1 Chrysochloris asiatica
GGAACCCCTAGCAAAAAGGGTGCAGTAACTTCCGGTATCATACTGGAACCTTTGAATGGACCATGAACGTTTCAGAGGGAACGATTTAGGTGTTGGACCACTTTCTGCTGTTTGCAGGGGCAGAGAAGAGGGAACAGCTCAAAGGAGCCGAATCTTGCCTGTGCTAGCGCTGGTTGAGGAGGAGGCAGAGAAGGTGGTGGGTGCTCGAGAAGACAAAGGAATCTCTAGCACCCAAGAACATGTCAGAGCCAGTTCGGCTTTACAGTGTGGTGAAGGGTACTTTTCATGGTGCATGGAAGGAAAGCCAGTGCTCAGGTGTACCAGCATTCGACCAGGAGAGACTGGAATGGATGTAACAAGTCGCTGCACCCTTGGAGACCCCCCCCCACCCCACCCCGCAACAAACTGCCAGAAGGGGTTCCCCAACATGCCCGCATGCCGTATATCTCAGACAAGCATCCTGGACAAACCCTGGAAGTGATTAACCTTCTGGGAAAGCACCGGGAGCTATGTGATGTAGTACTAGTTGTGGGCGCTAAGAAGATATATGCCATCAAGTCATTTTGTCCTCCTGCAGTCCCTACTTCAGTGCTGTGTTTAAAGAAGAATTGGCAGAGAGGTCAGACAGAAGTAGTGATCCGAGACGTAGATGAGAGGGCTATGGAACTACTGATTGACTTTGCATATACCTCCCAGATAACTGTGGAAGAAGACAATGTGCAGACCTTTCTGCCTCCTCCAGCTGGCAGAAATACAGGAAGCCTGCTGCGAATTCTTAAAGAGACAGTAAGAGCCTTCTAACTGCCTGGTCATTCGAGCTTTTGCGGACACACATTCATGTTGTGAGTTGCTAAGGATAGCAGACAAATTCACTCAACATAATTTTCAAAAGGTGGTGGAAAGTGAAGAGTTCATGCTGCTTCCAGCCAATCAACTCATTGATATAATATCTAGTGATGAGCTGAATGTTCACAGTGAAGATCAGGTGTTTAATGCAGTAATGGCTTGGGTCAAATACAGTATTCAAGAAAGATGACCTCAACTACCCAGGTGCTACAACATGTTTGTCCGCCTTTGCTTAGTCCCACGTTCCTGGTGGGTACAGTAGGCTCTGATCCCCTCATCAAAAGTGATGAAGAATGCAGAGACTTGGTAGATGAAGCTAATAACTACCTCCTATTGCCTCAAGAACAACCATTAATGCAGGGACCAAGGACAAGACCAAGGAAATCTATCCAATGTGGAGAAGTGCTCTTTGCAGTTGGTGGTTGGAGCAGTGGGGACGCCATCTCCAATGTTGAACGATATGATCCACAGACTAACGAATGGTGAATGGTAGTTTCAATGAGCAAGAGGCGATGTGGAGTTTGGGGTCAGTGTTCTTGATAACCTGTTATATGCAGTAGGAAGCCATGATGGATTCTCTTACCTTAATAGTGTTGAAAGATATGACCGTAAAACAAACCAGTGGAGCAGTGATGTGGCCCCGACAAGCACCTGCAGGACAAGTGTTGGCAAAAGTGTTGGTGTGGCAGTGCTTGGAGGCTTTCTCTATGCTGTGGGTGGCCAAGATGGTGTGTCATGCCCCAACATAGTTGAGAGGTATGATCCAAAGGAGAACAAGTGGACCCGAATGGCTTCTATGAGTACCAGAAGACTAGGTGTGGCAGTGGTTGTCTTAGAAGGGGTTTTATATGCTGTAGGTGGTTTTGATGGGACATCTCCACTCAATACAGTGGAACACTACAATCCTCAGGCAAACAGATGGTACACTATAGCCCCTGTGGGGACCTGAAGGAAAACACCTGGGCTGTGCGGTCTATCAGGACATGATCTATGCTGTAGGAGGTAGAGATGATACTACAGAGTTTAGCAGCACTGAGAGATATAATCCCAGAACTAACCAGTGGTCTCCAGTGGTGCCTATGACATCCCACCGTATTGGAGTTGGCCTGGCAGTGGTGAATGGACAGCTCATAGCAGTAGGAGGTTTTGATGGCACAACATACTTAAAGACCATTGAAGTTTTTGATCCTGATGCCAATACATGGAGGTTATATGGCAGGATGAATTATAGCCGACTAAGCAGTAGTGTAGAATGACACATTGTGAGCCCCATATATGGTGAACATCTAGAAGACCCTCATGTATATACTCCTCTGTATTCTGTAGAGTTTGACATTGGAGCTTTGAACAGCTCAAGAAAACATTACAAAAAATTTTATTCTTGCCGGTGCCTCAACATATGGAAATACAAATCCAATGAAAGTACTTCAGTTGCAAGATGCCACCTTTGCACAATAATTTTCAACCATTTGAAGAACTATTTATTTTTGGTTTTAATTTATCCTGTACTTTTTATATACTTAGCCTTTCTCCTACCAAAAAGGAAAGAAATAATTCTGAACAACAAAACTTTGTTTTTAAGGTATTGGCTACGTTTGATAGTACTGGTAAAGAGGGGAAAGGGCTGTGCATGATCTGGGTGGTTATTTCTAGCTACCCTGCCATATGACTCCACTACTTAAAAGGATTATCCGCAACAGAGACAGATACACAAAATGTATTAGATAGCCATCATTCTTGCACTTAAAGCACCAAAAGATTTGAAAAACTTTAAAAAATGAAACATCTCATTTTGAATAGTAATTTTAAAGAAATACAAAATCAGGACTCAGTGCAGCATTTTCATCAGTGGAGGTTTGAGTTTTGTTTCCGACTGTCATGTGAACCTAAATGTTTGCTGTTATATTTAAAGTCTTTTTTTCATAATATTCTCATGGAGTTTCTGCTAAATCTATAGCTCTGCTCAGTGCCTTTAAAAACAAAACAAAAAAACAGTATATGAGTCTCATGCTGTCTTGAGAATCACCAGAAGCATCATGTGTAACTGCAAATTTTTGCTCAACAACATTACCGACTGAAGCAACTTTCCGTCCTATGTCTTTATTGCTATCAAGGACCAACAGAAAGAAGTATCGTCTCGCTATCAGTAAATACTGTTATGAAATTCTTTACACTTGATGCTCAGGCCTGGTGAAGCTGAGGCTTAACCTTTAAGAACAGCCTCCAAGGGAGTGAATTCTTCAGTTCCTGTAATAGTACATGTTAATGAGAATAAAACCAACTGAGGCATTTTCAAAGCATCTTGGTTCTTTTATACAAACTGTGTATCATCATCTTCATTCTGCAAGGCAGCCACTGCTACTGCTTCTCTCAAATTGCACTTTCTGATGAAAAGTTTAACAGTTATGGAAGAAAAAAAATTAATTTTGCTTTTCATTGTGTTCATAGATCATTTTTTCCCTCCAATGTATTTTGCAGGAAAATATTTGAACAAGACTTTAGTCAAAACCCAAAGGAATAACCTCCACCTAGCCCCCAAAATGTTTGGCAACTTTTGTGTTTACATTTAAAGATCATTTGCACCTTTACAAGGAAAAATAAAAAGTATTTGGTAAACAAATGTTTACATGTATCATTTGTGCTTTTTTTTCTAGCATGTATAACTTTTAAAAATAAAGGTAGTATTTACCATAAAAAAAAAAAAAAAAAAGAAGAAGAAGAGAACGAGGGAGAGAACTAGAGAAGAGAATCTAGTAGTACTTGTGCTAACCCTGACCCCCAGCACAACCTCAGCTGCCCCTCACGGACATTTGCTAGAAATGGCTGCTTCTGCTCTTATCCCCTCCCACTAATCTCAAGTGACTTACTTTTTTTTTTTTT
>NW_006408616.1:1239166-1240776 GCF_000296735.1 Chrysochloris asiatica
CTTCACTTAAGTTCATTATTGTCTACTTGTTTATGCAGGTGTCTGTATGTAGGAGTTTGTGAATTCTAGCTAGTGACTGAATGTGGTGAGGCCTATGGGGGTAGGTCAGCTTGACTCTAATATGCTATCTGCTTTTGTGGCCTCACAAATGCAGTTTCTTAGGTTTTCTAATGAAAAGGAGTAACTTACACAATTTATCTTTGTATTCAATCCACCAAGGCTGAAAGCAATTGCTGCTAAGCTAGTTTTTCCTAAGGTTTGTAGAACTCATAGTGAAAAGCTGTGAATATTGCCAAATTATGTATTTTTATAAGTAAATTCAGGGCTAACTTGAAGGGAAGATAGGGGTCAGCTTTTGAGAGTCATTTGCCATGCATAATGTCTCTCCCCCACCCAGTGCGGCCTTGCCAAGCTATGAGAGTTAAGCGCTCCCCACAGAAATTTGTGTTGATGAGCTAGTCAAGAATTCCCTATTTCTGTGAAGTTTTATAATTCTTTGAACTTTCATAATTCTCTGATCTGGTTTTACAACCCTTGTCTCATGCCTCTCTCTAATTTTAATACATTTTATTGCCATTGCCAAAATGCAAAGCTCCTATAGACTGAGCAAAGAGCATAGTGTTCATAGGAAGTCTAGTTCAAATATTTATATCTCTCACAAAGTTCAGAATAGTGTCTAATCACTCACACTCAATACGAATTTGTTAACGGTACTTGTACAAATGTAAGAAAACAACAACATCAGCAACAACAACAAAAAACAGGCTGCAAATATTTTCATTTGGCATGTTATGTGGTAGATGCCCCATGAGGTGTGCACAAACAACTGTCAAAAGGAGTCCAGATTATCAGGGATTTGAACTAGTTTTCAAGGGAAAGATCTGTGACCTATTCCTCAACTCAAGTTCTTTCCCAGAAGTTATCTATCTGGTTGGTTACAGTGGACCCATCCAATGATCCCTCATATTCTGTTCCTACTGCCTAACTCCACACACACACCCTCCTCCCCACCCCCAATACACACACATACAAAGATTAGAATCTTCTGGATTGATTTCTATCTCAAGACCAATAAACACTTAATAAACTGGTAATCTAACCATCAGGGAAAACTTTCCAAACATTGACACAAATTTTCAAATTCCTGTGTAGAAACCATGACTCTTGTGGATTGTCAAGGAAAGGAATCACTTGTGCCCTCTGTGTATAAAAGAAATAACAAAGGATTTGTTTTGGCATATGTTCAAAACTCCAGAAAACTGGTTAATTTGTCTTAGTATTGTGTTAAGCATAGTTATATATGGGTTCAATTTCATCCCATGATATTTGGCTATTCAGAATATACATAAAGCCAAATTCAATGACCCAGTTATCTTTATTTCTCTGTACCATCAAGATGACATCAATAAACTCATGATGAGAATCAGCAAAACAGAAGATCCTCAAGGAGATGGATTGATACAGTGGTTACAACAATGGGATCAAACATAGCAATGCTGACAAGGATGGCACCAAACCAGGCAGTCTGCTCTATTGTGCCTATGAACTATGTGTCACTATGTGTCAGGAGGGACTCAGTGACACCTGACAACAACATATCTAAAAATAAT
>NW_006408616.1:1241616-1254839 GCF_000296735.1 Chrysochloris asiatica
AGCATCAATGGGCTCAAGCGTGGCAACAGTAGTGAGGTTGACCCAGGATCAGGCAGTGTTTCATTCTGCTGTGCATAATACGAGTCGGCATTGACTCGATGGCACCTAGCAACAACAACAACATGTGATAGTTTACATGGGAGAACGTTAACTTTACATTCATCCTATCCTATTTCATTTCATTGCCATGGTTACAATCCCTTCCATGCTTCATCAAACAACCAAAGGGTATACCCTGCAAGCCTGCCTCTCAGTTGTCAGCACACAGCCTCTCTCCCTCTCTGGGTCTAGAGTCCTCAGCCACTCCTTCTCTCCACATCATCGTCTCTTCCTCCATCTCTGTTGTCAGTATTTCTCTGGGTAGAGTCCCGCACTTTGCTCTTCTCTCTTGATGGTTCCAGGGACCTCCGCTCCTGGACTGCAAAGTCAACCACTCCCCTCCTTTTGCTACAAAACATCTACCCTTACATTTCCAACCCTCACAGTCAGTTCTGATAGCAATTATTCACTACTGTACCACAAGAGTCCTATCCCCATTTCCTTTCATCAGCCCTGCCCAGTCAGATTGGATACTACTCAGTGGAGATTCTACCTTCTTCCGTGCTCTCTGGGTCTAAGCTCCCTTTTGAAAGCTTGTAAGCCAGTCACTTATTGCCTTTGCAGCGCCCCCTCCCCATTTTGGGTAGCCAATGTCCAAGTTCCCCATCCCTGTCAACCCTGTGTACCGAGGGGGTGGGAATGATTCTCGCTGCAAAGATTTGGTCCCAGTTTTGAGCTACTACATCCATAGGTATAGGTCCAGTTCATCAAATTGTATCAGATTACTCTTCCCCGCCCCACCCCTTCTTTCTTCTTCTAGTTGTGTTCAGGTCATCCAGCCTTTGAAGCCTAGTCATGTGGGTATTATCTAGTATTTGCTTTTATATGCTTGAATCAAAACAAAGTAGAACAGCAGGACTTGGTAAAATCTTAATTTTTGACTTAATGATGGATATTGAAAACAAGTTAATTCTGGTTTGCATAGATAGTTTAAGAATAAGTTAGGGTAACCCACATTTATATAAGAGCTTTGCCTTTTTTCTTTTTCCTTGCCCAAATGATTCAGCAAACACAGGGCAGATTTTCCATTAGGTAATAGAATTTCTTTTCCTAAAATAGCTGTGAGTCCAAAAGGAAATGTTATGTGAGAATGAAGTCAGAAATTTATAAGGAATCTGCACAAACCACTTAGATCAATTTCTGAGGAGGAATGTAGGATAGAGAATAGAACAAGGTCACCGTTCCTGATGTCTCTCTCTCTCTGAGGGAGTGTATGACAGAACTGGCCTCTAGAGTCTGAGAGAAAGAAGAGTTGGATAGAAGAATCTAAATAATTCAATCAAGAAGGCACACTTGAGCTTTTCAAAGTCACCCATATGAACACACATGGAATCTAAATTTTTGAATCCTGTTAGGAAACTATTTAAAGTGTTTCTAGAACATACAAACTTATATTAACTCCTTACCAAAATAAATTTTTATTCCCTGGAAAAAAATAATCTCATCTACATTAAGGAGCTCTGGTAGCATAGTGGTTACAAATCAGGCTGCGAACTTTAGGTCAGCAGTTCAAAACTACCAGCTGTTCTGTGGGAGAAAGATGAGGCTTTCTGCTCCCGTAAAGATTTGCTGCCTTGGAAACCCTGTACAGGGTCGCTATGAGTCGGAACCGAGTCCACGGCATATAACAACAACATTAATCATATTAAATAAATGCTTAATTTTCATTCTATTTAACTTTACCTAATTGATATTGCCTTTCATCAGATGGACCAATAATGTTCTTTCATTCTATTTGTAGCATATAAAATTCTGTATTTCTAAAATAATTTCTTCAATAAGCAGCATAAGTTTGCATTGGGTAGAAAAAAAAATCTATGTGGCTGGTATAGATACAAAATAAGGGAGAAAGAATAAAAGGATATAGCATTACCCATCTATTTCTGGGAAATAAAAAGACTTCACAAGCTATTTTAAAAATCATTTTATTTGTGGGGTACATTTCCAAATTTTCTCTAACTAAGCAAGGTAGAGAAATTGAGACTTACTGAACATTCTCCCTGCGTCAACCATAATTACAATGAACACACCAAAGAAAAAGACATGTTTTTACAGCAAAACTCCTCCCATGACATTACGTTTGGATACTATGGAAATAAACAACTCAGCAGAACCAACAGAGACAGCTACTTTATATTTTCCAGTCGCACTATAAAAAAAACTTCCAATTAAGTATTTTACCTCTTACCTGTTAACATTTTATATGAAATTCTGAAAAAAAGAAGTAAAGCATATTGATTTTCCCCACACCTCCTGCCAGTGGAGGTTGACTTGATTATGAATAAGCAATTCCATATACACTTCAAAGGTAATTTCAATTTTATATTCCAATCTAAATTCTCCCAACGTTATTGCCTTCATGGTCTGGTAGTTAGACTACACTGTCTGAGACATAAGTGTACTTGACTTTCCCTATTGTCCTCTTCCCTTCAGACTGCAAATTTGCTCTTGAAAACACAGCTTGCACACCTGTGGAATAATACAGAAAATACAATAATAGGGGTAAAAAGAAACATTGTTTTTCAAAGGTTTTTAGACCACTTCTACTGTAACTATGGAGTTCTAGAAATAGTCCACTCTTTTTAAAGATTAGGCTGGTGTTTCAATGGAGCTATATAATAATAATAATAAATAATCTTTGCCTATTTACTCCCCTCTTTTTTACCGTCTCTGACTATGATCTATCCCAGGGACCATCATCATCCTAAATGTAAGTCCTGTATAATAGGAGGGGAAAGTGTATAGCAACTTACCAATAAGAAAGCCCAACAATGACATTGTTTCCTCGTTTCCATAAACCACAAGTGGACTTCAAAAAGTTTGTGGAAAATGGAATAAAAAGATAATGGAATTTTTCATTTAAAAAAAATTTTTTTTAGCATCCTCATACTAGAATTCACTGGAGAAACAGTCTCATTCTATGACTCCTCCTTTAACTATCACCAAAGGAGCTTCCTACAAGAAGATTCTATGAGTACTACTACTTCAACAAAGGATATTTACACACTGTTATCAGATGTCTCCAAGGCCTGTATACTATTGTGCATTAATATAAAATAGTCACAATTGCTACATGTATGAGTCCTTACTGATGATTAAGATACTACTGGGAACAGACATGGTTACACCTTTTAAGTGACACGAGTGAATGAAGGAAATACACAAGGAGGTGTGAGTCAAGCCAGAAAAAGTTAAGGCACTCTATGCCACCCACCCACCTAGTCAGCAGTCAGCTCTTTACCATAAACATGAATATTGTAAGGGGTATGTGTGTGTCCTAGAACATAGGGGAGAAAATCTGTGTGAGTTTCCTTAACTAATGAATAAAAATAAAAGCAAACTCGTTTGGCCATCAAGTTGATTCATGGTGACCTCCAGTGTTACATAGAAAAACCTATTTCATAGAATTGTCAAGGCTGTAATCTTTCAGAAGTAGACCCAGCCAGGCCTTTTTACCAAGGCACCCCTGGATGGGTTAAAACTGCCAACGTTTATGCCACCCCAGGACTCCTGTTTAAGTGAAAAATACTTTTTTTTCTGAAATACTTGTTGGGGAAGAGGACTAAAGCATTCCTGCTCTAAAATAGCATGTGGTGACCACGTTTCAAATGGTCAAGTTCAAGGTGACGTTTCCTACTATTACAGCCTCATCATGACAAGAGATGTAAATAACAACCTTACTCTGGAAGTATGTGCCTAAGTGTGGTTGAAAGACAGCTATGGAAATGGAAGTGTTTGCTTACCTAGTTTCATACACCAAGAAAAGAAAAAGTTGGAGAGGCGCAAGTGGTTGGAAAGTTGCTACCCTCTCTTCACTGCTGCCTTGGACACCTTGTTGTTAGTCATAATGACATACTTGACTCCTGATTTTCTCTACCTTGGATGAAATCACATCCTTTAGATACTTATTGATATTGAATTAAACATACATTTCAAAAATGACAAGTATTTGGAGAAAGACTAATTACATAGGAGCAGAAAGAGACATGATCAATATATTTGGATAATATCCTATAAAACTCCCAGTTTTGTGTCATTGCTTATATTCCACAGCTCAACAGAAAAGCAAAATCAGAAAGAACTTTTACACACGTTGGAGATTGACAGGAACACGGAGGCGGTAGGTAAATAAGTGACCATAGCCAAAATACAATTCCTCTTTTGTGCTTTAAGGAATTATAGCCGTGAACTTCCAAGGCTGTTGCGCAAATGCCAATAATTATTATTTGTTACAATAAATAATTAATGTTGACATCAGAAACAAGAAAATCAGAAGAGGAACAGAAGCCTTTTTTTTTTTTTCCTTACTGCAATGATAAGCAAAGATTGTGTTATATTGAATAGGTGTTTCATTCATGCAGCTGTGCCCATCTTTCACCTCTAGGATATGAAATGTATATAAAAAGTCCAATAGACTTTTATCTGCCTAGGTAAGGCAGATAGTAACCATTTTCTTATGACTTATGAATGAAAGTTTGTAATAACTATAGATTCTTACAAGTCTCTTTCTACGACAGCACAGAGATTTTTAGGAGTTTATAAACAGACAGACTCAATTTCAGAATTCCCTGTGAACTGTACAGAAACAAAATCCAGTAACTTCTTTGTATGAAAATTGCAGCTTTCATGTGCAATTTTATATTAGCTGTTAGTAAAATATTTTATATAAAACTTAAGTGTCTAGAAGCCCTTTTCCATATAAAAATCTTTCAGATAAAAATTCTTCAGTTATGGAATGACTTAATTCTTCACCCATCTTAATTTTATTGAAGCATGATTAAAATTAAGTAGAAGCCATCCTTCTTCATGATCTTTAGACTCAAAGCAATTCTCAAATTGGGGTAATAAAAATTAAAAGTCATATCAGGTACATGCTTACTGTCTCTCCACTCTCTCTTATGCCCCCATGGGACAACTAAATTTTTGTTATGAAAAAACAATTGGAAAAAAAAAAAGCAATTGAAAAATTAAGACTGATATGAAAATCATGCCTTCCCTCTGCAGATATATCAAAAGTGATGAGATATTTTCTTATTTCAACTGCTAACTGTGATAGTAACCTTGCTATTCAATCACATTTATAAATCACCTATGCTAATGATGCCGACTGTTTCCAAGGGGTTTTTAAAAACACCTTGGTATCTTGTAAATTAGCCCACCAAAATATGTCACCTGTTTTAACTTTATTGAATGTATCTACCAAAGCCTGATTATCTTCTAATCTCAAACTTAAAGGTTAGTAATATTAAAATCAAATTTGACAAAGTAAAAGGTCTTAAGGTCTTAATTTCAGACAAAATAATAGGAGTTTTAGAATGCAATATCTTAATGGTCATAAAGTATTGCAGAGTATTAGACATGATAACTCTCGAAAGGTTCTCAGGAACACATGTATTTCAATATAGATACATAACTTCACAATACACTCACCTCTATGTTTGTTACCCCTGTGTTTAAATACATCTATATAATGCCATAAGGAGCTCTGGTAGCATAGTGGTTACAGATTGGGCTGTGAGCCGCAAGGTCAGCAGTTCAAAACTACCAGCTGTTCTGCGGGATAAAGTTGAGGCTTTCTGCTCCCGTAAAGATTTACAGCCTCGGAAACACTGTACAGGGTCGCTATCAGTTGGAACCAAATCCACAGCAACGTAACAACAACAACAACATATAATGCTGTGGAGTCCTGGTGTGGCATTGTAGGATTAGCACTGGACCAAAAGGTTGGTTTGAACCACAAGGTCGGCCGTTTGAATCCACCAGCTGCTACTCGGAAACCCTATACAGGATCGCAATTAGTCGGCATAGATTCTACGGCACTTATTAACAACAGTAACATAATGCAGTGGAATCTGTAGGATAAGCACTGGACTGTTAACCACAAGGTTGGTGTTTCGATTCCACTAGCCAATACAGTAGAAAGAGGAGGTTTTCTGCTCTGCAAAGATTTACAGCCGTGGAAACCCTATACAGGTTCTCTATGAGTCAGAACCGCATGATGGCACTTAACAACATCTAAGGCATATGTAGGAGTTGTCACTATAAAGTCATTCCCAACTAAAATTCCTCTAAGAAAACACGCTAATTAAACTGTAGTTCTACTTTGAATATTATGAGTATGTATGGGCTGTGAACCACAAGGACAGCAGTTCGAAACTACCAGCTGTTCCATGGGAGAAAAGATGAGGCTTTCGGCTCCCGTAAAGATTTACAGCATTGGAAACCCTGTATAGGGTCACTATGAGTCGGAACCGACTCCATGGCACATAACAACAACAACAACAACATGTGTATCTTTAACCCTTTCATGACTCATGGGCCAAAAAGTGCCTATCTACATGTTCGGCCTTTGGGGTTTAGTGGGAATCCGCTATCCAACTTTTAGTACATGCTGCCATCTGGTCAAAAGGAACCTTCACGGTGCTACAGGATAAATAAGCACTGGACTACTAACTGCAAGGTTGGTAGCTTAAACCCACCAGCTGCTCTGTGAGAGAAAGATGAAATTTTCTTCTCCTGTAAAGATGTACAGCCTCAGGAATCCTATACAGGGTTGCTATGAATCAGAAAGGGCTGGATGGTAGTAGGTGTGTGGGTGTGGCCCATCTGATCCGGGCCTTTAGAACTGAGTCAATCCGATGAAACTGACCTAATCGTTCCAACCCCATTATCAGAGACCCCTTAAGTATAATTACATCAGAACTCATATTACCTCCAAAAAAATTTCATTTCATTCAAAATGTCTTCTATTACTGAAAACACATGGTTTCAAGAATACAATTCAAAGAACATTTGGTTCCAAAAGGGTTAAGCAAAAACACTAGAGGGACCAAATTTCATTTTGGCCTAATTTAGTTTTTTTTCACTAGGAAATTCTGTGTAGTGAAGCACTGAGCTGCGTATGTAAGATGTTGGGCAGGATACCTGCCCTCCACCCACTAGATGCCAGAATCACCCCAAGAGTCATGACAATCAAAAAGTGTCCTTGGTATAGGAGAGAAGCCAAAATCATACCTATTTGAGAAGCAGTCATCTAATCAAACAGTATGAGCTCTGCTCATTTCTCTTTTGCCTTTCAGAAGTCACATAGACGGGCATTGCGTAAATTTATAAACTAATACTGCATAAGTCAACTGCATAAATCTATTTCCGGAACCGTAACAAAACCTAAAACTTCCTGATCACATTTTCAACAGACATGGGGCTCTCTGAAGTTCATCACTTACATTTTTAACAATTTGAACAAATAAAGCACTAACTTGAATGACATATTTGAGTGACGACTGTATGTGTTTTTGGTTAGTCCTTTCATATGTCTGAAGGAATATAGAGATAAAGTGAATTCTCTTTTTAAGGTAAGTATTAAACAATAACAATAATTCAAAGGAGGAATATATTCAGAATTGCAAATATAGTGAATATTTAACACAGCAGATTCACATTATACTCTCATGACATTTTTGCTACTAAATAGAATCAAAACAGCAAACCAGTTCTGCACAGAATCAATATTCTCATATTCTTGGCTTTGTAAGTAACAATAAAATCTATATTATGTTGACCAGTCATATTTTAATCGCTAATTGTGATAATAACCTCATTATTCAATCATATTTAGAAATTGCCTATGCAATGATGCCAAATTTTCCAAGGGGATTTTTATTTTTTCAATCTTGATATCTTGTAAATTAATCCATCAAAATATGCCTATGTCACTTGTTTTTACTTTGTAATATACTAAGTGTCTAATAGCAAAATTGAAGAACTTTTTGACACAGTACGTTTTTGAGACTTTTAAAAAAGAATAAAAGTCGTTAGTTCTAATGTCTCCTTTTAGTTTAAGGTATCCAATGTACAAAACCAATAAGACACTTCCTTTAGCTTTTTCTTACATGTAAACACATCCAGTTGCCTGTAGTCTTCATTGTTGTTGCTGTTGTAAGGTGCCGTTGAGTCGGTTCTGACTCATAGCAGCCCTGTACAGGGTTCCGGAGGAGCAGCTGGTGAGTTTGAACCACCAACCTATGGTTCAAACCAATATTGCGGATGAGCACTTATCCTACAGTGCCACACCAGGACTCCTGCAATTTTCATTAGAGCTTTCTTACTGTGTGTCAGCTATGGTGTAACAAGCTTTCTAAGTTAAGTAATCCTGCCTGCTACTAGGGAAGAAATAGATACTAATTCACACACCTTTAATTGCATGAGCCCTGCATTGTGTGATACATTTGGGAAGGTAGAATGAATAAACCAAGTCTGCTCATTCTGGGTTACCATTCTTGGGAAAGAGTTGCATCTCACGCTGTTACATGCATTATGAGCAACAACCAGAAAGTTGGCTTTTACAATACTACACAGTATATATATATTTTGCCATACCAGGCCACATGGATGAAGCTTTTGTAGTCACACAAGAATGAGCATTATTGAACTCTGACATAGATGTGAGTGTATGTGTGTGTGTGTCTTTGCATGCTGGTGTATGTACATACATATGCTCTTTGTGTAACTATACTATGGCTCTTTGTGTAAACATATATGATCATAGCCAGAAAAATGGATGTATTTCCATAGCTTATCTTCCAACACAATTAGACTCTATGCCATTGTGCTTTACTTCATTTCTAAACATTAAGTTATGAAACAATTATAGCAACTTAAAAATAAATAATGAATTCACATTTCACTAAACTCATAATAACATGGAAACAGATCTACTTGATACAAATTTAAAATTAGGATTTATACCATAATTTTGAGGAGGAGAGAAGGTGACTCTTATCCAGACAAACAGGATCAACACAGTCTAAAGTCAACAATGCTTCATGTTGTCTAAGTCGACTTGACAAAAGGGAAGGACGCAATTATTTAGAATTTTAAAAAGGAAGTGAATATAACATAGACTTGGCTCAACAATTCACAATAATCGGCTGTAGTATTTTATATCCTTATTAGTCAGTAACAGATTTTTTTATGTTGTTGTTGAATCTACCCCAACACCCACCCTCTGCCCTAAATAGGGCAAAAATAAATAATTTTTTAAAACTCTATGATTCTAAACCTAATATGATAGGTTTTTGTTTTTTCACTAAGCCAGTTTGTGTTGATAATCAGCAACACTTTTCCCCGGCATTTCATTTATTCAACCTTGATTAGGTCCTCAGCTTCAATAACTAGCGGTTCATCTTGTTTTTGTACTGTATCCTCTAGATTTGAACTATGTAAACAGCATCATTTCATTAGCATTTTTTTCCATCAGAAAATCCACAATGTGCTATAAAATGTGTCACAGGACGTTTCTTGTTTATCCTTGAAGTCAACATCAAAAGTAGAATTTTCCTTGTTTTTTATTTTTGTCTTTTCAAGTGGCCCATGCAAATCCATGAAACAACTTGACCATTTTCGTTTGGAATCACATAGAAAACCTAACAAAAATACCCTGGCTCAGTTCCTTCTTCTTCCATAATCCCTAGGAGGTGGAATGAAATGAAGTGTTCTTACATGGGTCTAGCTGCATTCTCAGTGCACCAATTTTATGAAGATACCAAAGTTGGAGAAATTCCTCTGGCATGGCATGGAAGCCAGAAAAGGGCAAGACATTATCATAATAGTGGTGGCTGATGGGCTGCTCATGCATATTCACAGAGAAAGGCCAGAAGCCATAGATGGCCACATCTTCACAGAGACCCAGGGCTGCACTCACAAGAAAGAGTCCTGTGGATAGGCGCTTGGCATGAATTCCTCTACTTTTCCAGAACTTTCCAATGCTACGCAGAAAGTTGGGGTTAGCAAACAGCACAGTTTGATTGGCACCCACATCAGACAACGTATAATAAACTCGGAGGGATGGCTCTGTTCCTGTCTTCATAGAAAAGGCAGGCATGTAGATATAACTGTGGTTATATACTTTCATGTTGTCCACAAATGTCTTTCTGGACCAAAGCAGGTTTTGAAACCTATAAAAGAGAAGAAGCTCAATTAAACCTGGAGAAACTCACTATATGGTGCTCTGATGACTCAGAGAGCTCAAATCACCTCAGTAAAACTGTAAAACATTTTGCTTGCATTCAAATTCTCCTTCAATTTATCAATTTTCTCTCACCAAGTAACTTGGTATTTCCCTACTCCAAAGTTGAATGTTTGCATTAAGGTTTTGTGAAAATATTGACTATACAGTGAGTAAATTGTTCTTGGAAGAAGTACAATCAGAATGCTCCTTAAAAGGGAGGCTGGTGAGAGCTCCACATGTTGTCAGGAAGGATCAGTCCCTTGAGAAGAACATCATGCTTGGCAAAGTAGAGGGTCAGCAAAAAGAGGAAGACCCTCACTGAGGTGAATTGGCACAGAGACTGAAACAACAGGCTCAAACACGGCAATGATCATGAGGGTGGCGTAGGACCAGGTAGTATTTCATTCTGTTGGACACTGAGTCAAGAAGTGACTTGACAGCACTGATCAACAAAAGGTTTAAATGCAGGTTAACATTTTTAAAGGTATTTTGTCTTGACGAAAATGAATGGTACAATTTATTCTTTTCTATAACTTATTTTTCTGAAATATAAAACTATTTAATACTCATCACAAAGATTGTTGGGTAGAATTTTGATAAAAGCTACTTGTGGAATCTGGTGTATTCCCAGGAATGGTTTCCTCATTTGCAAATCACAGAAACCATTACATCTGCCACTCAAAGTCTGATTCTACAAGTATTCAGATAAATCAATGCTATATTGTAACTGTTACTATTATATAATGATGTTGCAAGTTTCCCATACAGACCATTCCAAAGAATTCCATTTTTCTACCATCCAGATTACATGCAGAGAGAAGATCTCTAATTCAAATGTATTAACTAAAATATATGGCATACCTTCTGTAAGCCACAATTGAGAATTTAAAAAATAATGCCTTAATTTGGGGCCTTAGGAAACTTAAGTCCAGTTGTAGATTCAAAAATACAAATTTGCACAATATAATGTTCAAAGTATAATAGTTGGTATTTATATAAAGTACTGTGGAATATAGATAAAACAATTAATTCTTCTTTGGGAGACAGAGTCCTCAGATAGCTGGCCCAGCACAAAGTAAACTTAAGAATTCTTCTACGGTCATACAGTATGACAGCCAGGTTTATATTCCCCAAGCAGAATACTGAAACTTACTGATCTAAGAGAAAAAACCTATAGATTATGACATTTGAGAGTCACCCCAAAGAAAGCCATCTGGCTACCATCTTAGCCTACAGTGAATCCATCCATGAGCAGGCCCAGTTCTGCACCAAACTTCCATCCAGTAACTGAACAAGAACTGTAGACACTGAAGGAGAGTCTCCAGCACAAGGTGAGAGAAGAAAACAGGAGAAAAACAATAATAAGGAGGTTAGCAGAAGAATGATAAGGCAGGGGAAGTCACTGGGAGTACTACAAGAGTTAAAGGCAACAAAAGTAAATACTATTATATACACAATCCTGCAACATCAGTGATCTATGTGTAAACGCATGAATAGATATGCAGACTAAGTGGGAGGGAGGGTGAGAGTACACCACACCTATATATATAGGTTTGACAGAGGATATCTATACATGGGTATTTACCTTTGTTGCAAATCTAGCCATGCATGTGGCAGATCATAAAAGGGCTAAATTATGAAAACTTAGATATAACCAAACACTTTCAGGGAATTAGTTGCTGAACGTGGGGGCTCAGGACCATAGTCTCAGGGGACACCAAGGTTAATTAGCATAACATAGTACACAAAGCCAGTGTTCTACATTCTACTTTGGTGAGTGATGACTACCAATTTAAAAGCTCATAAACGGCCGGCCATCTAAGACACAACTATTGGTCTCTCTCTGTCCAGAGGAACGAAGAGTAGTGAAAATGGAAGACACGTGGATACAATTAGTCCAATGGACCATGTGAACATCAGTCGCCACTACTCTAATACCAGAACTAGACGATACCCAGATACCGTTATCAACTGATTTGAGAGGGATCATATTAAGAGGTCTTGAACAGAGTAGGAGAAAATTTGTGGGAAAAAACTCAAATTTAGAATTGCTTGTTAGATAAAGACTGTGGAACCCTGAGACCATGGAACTTCATCACCCTACAGGCCTGGAAATGAACAACAGCTCGATTTTCAGTCAAATAGTATATAGGTCTATAAAAGGAACAGCAATACTAGGGAGATATACACAACTTAAAATAATTAATAATTTAACAATTTGAGATAAAAACGGCAGTGTTTACCCAAGGACAAAGTTCAGATAGGTTAAGAGAGAAGGGGGAATGAAAACAGGAAACACAGGAAGTTTGTCCCACCTCCTTCCTGTGTTTCCTGTTTTCATGTCTTTACATGGCGGGGATTGCAATCAACGAGCTGAAACAAAATGCATATGAATTGTTGAATAGAAAACTGACCTGCTCTATAAAATTTCACCCAATTCACAATAAAAAAACTAAAAAGGAAACACGGAAGAATAAAAAACTCAGAGGAAATCCAGAACATTCAAGAGACAGAAGAAAGTGTTAAAAACTATAATTATATAAAAGTTACATAAAAAGACAACAACAGGCACATGTAAAGAGACTAAAACACATTAGTGACTACCAGAGGTTGAGGAGAGGTAAAATGGAGGGGGGATTATTACTATGGAACTCTTGAGTTTGGGTTTACAGAGACAGAAAAATCACAAGGATAAAGGTAAAGGATTTGTTGCTGTTGTTAAGTATCACTGAGTCAGTTCTGACTCACAGTGACCCTGTACAGTGTTTCCAAGGAATGGTTGGTAAGTTTGAACCACCAACCTTGCAGTTCAAATGACTTTTGAACTGCTTATCCTACAGCACCATACCAGGACTCCAGGGTAAAGGGTAGCACAGCTGATCAATGTAATTGATATCAATAAGTTGTATAACTGTAAATAAGTTGAATTAGCAAGTGTGGGACAGACATAGTTACATTAACAACAATAAAAAACAGCAACTATTTGACCTACACCTATGGAAGCAGTAGGTCAAAAGAGGGAACAAATTCTTACAGCAAGAATCATTCCCACCTCCTCCACACACAGAGTAGACAGGGATGGGCAACTTGGACATTGGCTACCCAAAATGGGGGG
>NW_006408616.1:1255434-1259248 GCF_000296735.1 Chrysochloris asiatica
AAAAAACAGCAACTGCTGAGACTACATATACACAGCCAAATACCCCACACAATTTGGTTTCTTGATTTGAAATTTTAGGGGCATGGTTTCAAGAGACAACTCAGTCAATTGTCTTGTTGTTGTGTTTACTTCTTCCGATCAATATCTTACTTAGACCGGAGATCATAAGTTTGCAAGAGACCATTCTAAGTACAACAATTGGTCCCTATTTGCCTGGAGCAACAAAGGAAGGAGAGTCAGGAATAAGAGGAGAAAGGGGAATATGTGGCTAATGATCTCCATGAACAACTTCTTCCTTTGCTATGAGATTAGAAGACTGGATGATGCCTGGCTACCATTGCTGAACATTTTTATATAAAATTCTATACAAGTATCCTGATCAAAAGTGGGGGAAGTGCAGAACAGAATTTCAAAACTAATGGAATACAGATTTTCTAGAGCCACTGAAGCTGGTGGATCCCCTGGCACCACTGCCCTGAGATCATCTTTAAACCTTAAACATTAAACCAAATTTATCCTTCGAAGATTTCTTTCAATCAAACAATGTTGTTGTTATTAAGTGCCATCAAGTTGGTTCCA
Source organism: Chrysochloris asiatica (assembly GCF_000296735.1). Classification (NCBI taxonomy): domain Eukaryota; kingdom Metazoa; phylum Chordata; class Mammalia; order Afrosoricida; family Chrysochloridae; genus Chrysochloris; species Chrysochloris asiatica. The sequence continues at coordinate 1,256,014 of NW_006408616.1, forward strand.
ACACATATCAACCCTGTATAAGTTTCTGAGGAGCAGTTAGTGAGTTTGAACCACTGATCTTCTGGTTAGCAGTCTAATACTTATCCTACAGTGCCATAGCAGGATTCTAAACCAAACAATAATTTAGCTCACCAGTCAAGAATTTCTGTCTTGAGCACCGTCGTTATTTAAGAACTATCTATATGGGATAAAATTGAGAACAGAAACTCAAAAGTCTGGATGAAATTATGTTAACAATGAAGCTCAGAGAATGAGGATGAGAACGACTGCACAATTTGAATAATGTAATCAATCTCACTGAAGTGTACATGTAGAAACTGTTGGGTCAGTGTATGTTCTGCTGTAGATACTCTCAACAGCAACAAAAATTTTAAATATTAAAAATCTAAACTTAGGTATTTAGAAATGTGAATAGTTATTGTGTCTGTGTAATAAGACTGCTGCTACGATGTGCCGTTGAGTCATTTCTGACTCACAGCATCCCTGTATAGTGTTTCTGAGGCTGTAAATCTTTTTGGGGAGTGGAAAGCCTCATCTCTCCCCCATGGAGCAGTTAGTGGATTCAAACTAATAACCTTTTGGTTAGCAGTCCAACACATAACCCACTATGCTACCACAACTCCTGTGTTGTTAAGGCTGTCAAGTCGGTTCCTAACTCATAGCGACTTTGTACATGGTTGGTGAGGAGCAGTTGGTGAGTTTGAACTGCTGACCTTGAGGTTTGCAGTTCAGGGCTGATCTTATAGCACCACATCAGGAGTCCTAAGATGCTATAAAAAGTGGAAGTGTATTCAGGTTATAGGAAAGAACTGTTGGCAATTTAAAAACATAATAATAAATGTATTTTGGTAAAGGAATGCCCCAGGAAAACAGCTACACAGGAAACTTAGAAAGCCACCAATCAGCTTTTAGAAAAAGAGCTTGTGGGAAGAAGTATCTCTCTCTCTCTCAAAATAAAAGCAAATGGTAGACTAATTATTTGGCAGTAATGAAAGAGAAGGTTGGCAGCTCTAATGCAAGAGATAAGTTAGTAGATAGAATATTTAAAAAAAAAATTTGTGATACACTCTTTGTCTCAGTTTTGAACAATGCTGATATTGGCATTAAGGTAAGCATTGAATATTGATTAAACTGTGATCTATCTGGATTGATATATCTAGATTGAGGAGTCAGAAGAGTGTAAGTGGATGTAGGAGAGAAGATGCCATGAGGCCATGTTGTTGTTACGTGCCATTGAGCCAGTTCTAGTTCATAGTGACCCTGTATAGGGTTTCTGAGAAGCAGCTAGTCAGTTTGAACTACCAACCTTGTGGTTCAAATTGAGTTTGTGGTCCAGGGCTTATCCTACAGAGTCACACCAGGAAATGAATAGATAACTGAAATTTTTTAAGTTATAATTAATTACGCTACTTCAAAATGTAACAAGAAAAAAATCAACTAAATACATCAAAATAAATTGATTTTTTGGAATATGACTTGGAGTTGTTGAGAAGTGTGAAAACTGTTTCTCATTTTAGGCTTTGTTATACTGTTTGACTTTTAAAACTATGTGCATGTATTATTGTGAGAAAACTATGCTGCTGTTCACTGCCATCGAATTGATTGTGACTCATGGCAACCCCTTGTGTATCCCATATGTACAAGTGCTTTATGAGGTTTCTAATGGATAATTTTTAGGATGTAGATTGCCAGACTTGTCTACTGAGGCACCTCTGGATAGATTTAATCCATCAACCTTTTGGCTCATAGTCAAATGTTTAAGCGTTTATGCCATGTAGGGATTCTTTGACAAAATGTATTTTAAATTATTTATATTGCTCAAATAGTTATAATTGCTTAAATATAGCTGGTAGTGTAGTGGTTACAAATTGGGCTGCTAACCTCAAGGTCGGCAGTTAAAAACTACCAGCTGTTCCACGGGAGAAAGATGAGGCTTTCTGTTCCTGTAAAGACTTACAGTCTTGGAAACCCTGTGCAGGGTTGCTATGAGTCAGAACAGACTCTACGGTACTTAACAACAACAACCAAAAAAATAGCCAAGAAACTTCATGCACCTGACAAGACAGTTTCAAAATTCATATGAAGTGCCTTCAAGAAATTCATGGAAAAATTCTATTATCTTTCAATTCCATTTTTCCAAGAACTTTTTGAAGCCCTGGTGTGGCACTGTGGGCTAATGAACTAGACTGCAAAGTCAGTTTGAACCACAAGGTTGGCAGTTCAAGCTCACCAGCTGCTCCTTGGAAATTTTATACAGGTAAACAATTGGTAGTTTTGTTTTTGTTATATATGTTGCTGTTAAGTGTTGTCAAGTTGGTTCCAACCCATAGCAATCCTGTATAGGGTTTCTGAGGAGCAGCTGGTAGGTTTGAACTGCTGATCTTGTGGTTTGCACTCCAGTGCTGATCCTACAGGGCCACACCAGGAGTCATAGAAATCCAAAAATTGTATTAAGAGTGTTCAATTAAAAAAGGCATGCTATTTTTAAACACAGTAGAAAATTTCTAAAAATGACACAGGGTATTACAAAAGGAATATCAATATATTATAACAACTATCATCATATAGGACTTCTGGTGTGGAGCTGTAGGATCAGCACCAGACTGTGAACCACAAGGTAGGCAGTTCAAACCCACTAGCTACTCCTTGGAAACCCTATACAGGGTCACTAGGAGTTGGAACTGACTCCAAGGCACTTAACTACAACAACAATCATCATACAGGAGTCTTGCGGTGGCACTGTGAGTTAATACACTGGACTGCAAAGTCTGTTTGAGCCATAGAGTTGGCAGTTCAAGCTCACCAGCCGCACCTTGGAAACCCTATACAGGGTCATTGTGGGTCAGAATTAACTCGACGGCATATAACAACAACAACATCATACATATTATCTAATCAAAAATATAATGAGGAATCAACAACATAAAGATACACATACACAGCACCAAGAAATGAAATTAAATAGTGTGGCGCTGTAGGGTAAGCACGCTACTGCAAGGTTGGTTTGAACAGCAAGGTCAGTGGTTTAAACTCACCTGCCACTCCTTGAAAACCATATAAAGGGTTGCTATGGGTCGGGACCGCCTCAATGGCACTTAACAACTGCAACATAAATAGTTCAGGTATGCTTACATGGAGAAATTTATAATTTTTTTTTTAATTAAATGTTTTTATTTTGCATTGAGTGAAAGTTTACAGGGCACATCATCAGCTTCACATTCAACCATTCATATAG
>NW_006408616.1:1259818-1261191 GCF_000296735.1 Chrysochloris asiatica
AGGTTCAATCAAGTTCTTAGGGGGAAATTTATAATTTTTTTTCAGATAGTATAATTACCTATCAAGAATATACAAGAGAATGAACTGAGAAATAATTTGTTGAAACAAATATGAGACTTAGGTAAGATAAACTTTTTAAAAAATGTGTATCTTTAGGCAGCAAGAACATATTAGAAAAGTATAATGGAGCAAAAATTTCATTTGTAACAGCAAAAAAACACTCCCACATATATTAAAATAAAACAATAATAAATGAATGTGTCTTGATGAAAATCTCTCCCCAAATAAATGTGTAGGGCCAATGCAATCCCAGTCATAATGTCAATATTATTTCAAATGAAAACTTCTCTGGAAGCGTAGTGGTTATGAATCATGCTGCTAATCTCAGGATCAGCAGTTCGAAACTACCAGAGATTCCATGAGAGAAAGATGAGGCTTTCTGCTCCCATAAAGATTTATAGCCTCAGAAACCCTGTGCAGGGTTGCTAAGAGTCAGAACTGACTCCACGGCACACCACCACCACCACCAAGATGATCCTAAAAGTCACATAAATCAGTATGCATATTCAAGACATCTTTGATTAAAATAAAACAGGAGACAAGAAAAGTCAGTCCACCAGGGTTAGTCTCCTTCCAAGACTGAAACTCAAAGAGAATACATGAGCAGGCTTGAAAGCTCACTGATGACCACCTTGGTCTACTTCTGAGTGGAAGTCGGGGAAATGTGGCAAAGAAGACATGGGCTGATTTTATGGTCTGGCTGGTCTGAAGTTTAGGGAGACTTGGGAACTCTCAAGCTCAGGGTTTCTGGCGTAGCCACTGGGGGCTAGAGCTGAAAGTGTAGGGGCCAGCTAGTCCGACATGGGAGGAGGCATGCAAGAACATCTAAACTTGCAGATAGTACCCATTTGGCCTAGCTTAGAAGGTTTGCTGTCAGAACTTGACTAGAGGAAGATAAAGAATTTGATAAAGTAAGCAAGTGTAAATCGCTATAATTTGATGAACTGGACCTTCACTTATAGATGTAGTTTGCTCAAAATTCCAACCAAGAGGGAAGGATTCTTCACATTAAGGATCAATCCTGTCCCTTTAGTAAAAAAGAATTAAGAAATCAGAACAAAGTCTAACATTGATGTGGGACACCATGAAGAGGAGTAACTTTAAATTGATCAGAATTCCATAACATGAAGAGATAAAAGCACAGAAAAAAATAGTCAAAGAGTTGTTAGAAGAAAATTTCCCTAACATCATGAAAGACGAGAAGATAAACATTCAAGATGCTGAACAAAACCCAAACAGAGTAGACCTCAAAAGAAAATTATCAATACATATCATAATCAAACACTCCAAAATCAAAGGGAAGAATCCTGACA
>NW_006408616.1:1261591-1268203 GCF_000296735.1 Chrysochloris asiatica
CCTCCACCTTACCAAACATCAATCACGAAAGGACAGCTATTTTAAGATATCACTATTGTAAAAATTCAAGACAAGGTTTTCCTGCTGAAAGAAATATTCCTTGATAGTTACTAGAGTTGGGAGGGAAGGGAAAGTAATTCACTGGCTATAGGGTAGGCACCTGTGAACTTGGGTAACAGAGGAGGCAATAGGCAACAAGACAGAGGTCGGCAGAAGAATGATGAAGACAATTGAAGACAAAGTGAGGAAGGCAAGTCTTAGAGAAGATAGAGCTATATACTGCTATATATACAACCTTGCAACAACAGTGTTCCATAGGTAGATATACGGACAAATACTCAGGCTGTAATGGGTATGGGAGGGAGAGTAGGAGTATATTCACAAATATATAAGTGTTTGACAGAGAATAGAGTACAAGAATAGAGTATTTCCGTTTGCAGCAATCATACCTACGAATGTGGTGACTAGACAGGAGGCAAAATGATGAAAACTTTTTAAACATTACCAAATATCTTAAGGCAAAAATTTGCTTGGCCTGGTGTACCAGAACCATAGTCTCAGGGGGCACCAAGGTCAATTAGTATAACAGAGTCCACAAAGACTGCTTTCAACATCCTACTTTGGTGAGTAGTGACTGAGATTTTAAAAGCTCATGAGCAGCCATGTAAGCTGTAAATATTGGTCTCTTTATGTGTGGAAGAAATAAGAGTTACGATAATTGAAGATGCTTGGCTTGAATCAATTAGTTCAATGAACTACTGGAACACATGAACATCAGTCTCCACAACTCTGAAACCAAAAGAACGAGATGGTGCCCAGCTACCACTACTGAGTGCTCTGAAAATGGTTACATTAGAGGGTTTTGGATAGAGTGGGAGATAATGTCAAACAAAACTCAAATTTGTAAAAAAGATCAGGCTTTCTGGTCAGAGAGAAGACTAGAGGAATCCGAGACTATGGTCCTGGGCTACCTTTCAGGTCTGGAATTTATTCACCCAATTTTCAACCAAGCAGTGGAAACAAGGGGGACAACAACCCTAGTGAGGCATGCTCACCATGGTATGGTCAACTCTTCAAGATCAAAAGAATCACATTCCCCTGGGGATAAGTCCAGAGGTGCTGGGAAGGAGGATGAAATGGAAATAGGAATTACCAGGAGGAAGTGGTATTACAGTTGTTACATGGAGGGGACTGTAATCATTGAGATGAAAAAAAGTGTACAACTGATGATCTGCTAAACCTTCCCTCAATTCACAATAAAAAAATTCACACACACACACAAATCAAAATGTGAAGTTATCATTTCGTAACTCCCCCATCTAGGCCTATATATTCCTGAAGGTCTATATTCCTGTATCCCTTACCATTCTCTGAATAATTTTGAGCTCTTCAACTTACATCATGTCAAAAGGCCAGTTGTGACATTTGCATAGACTCAAATTGAGTACCTTTTAAATGTTCTTTGAGTTTAAGAAACAAGCACAAGTCTGAAGGGGTAAGATAAGGATTGTAAAGTGGGTGGGGTAAGGTTTCCCAATGAAATTCTAATAGGACAGCTCTTTCTACCCTTAAAGAATGAGCAGTTGCATTGTGCATGAGTATATGTATCTATGTATATATTATACACAGTTATTGCATGCCGTAGAGCCAGTTCTCACATATAGTGGCCCTGTGAGGGCTTCTAAAGCTATTAATCTCTACATGAGCAGAAAGCCTCATCTTTCTCCTGTGGAGCAACTGGTGTATTCGAACCACCAACCATGTAGTAACAGCCTATAGTAAGTAACCCACTACACCACCAAAGCAAAGCATTTTGTGGTTAAGCTCTATTGAGTTGGTTTTGACTAACTGCAGTCCTGTATAGAGTTTCCAATGAGTTGCTGGTGGGTTGGAACCACCAGCCTTGTGTTTAGCAATCTAGCACTTATCCTACAGCAACACACCAAGATCCATATATGTAAGTAAATGTAAGGGAGAATGTTGAAAGAGTACATGCTAAGCCGAAAAACATAGTTAATGTGGAGAGCTGTTGTTATTGTTGTTGTTAAGTGCCTTCTAGTCGGTTCCGACCCATAGCGACCCTGTACAGGGTTTCCGAGGGTGTAAATCCTTACGGGAGTAGAAAGCCTCATCTTTCTCCCGCGGAGCGGCTGGTAGTTTCGAACCGCTGACCTTAAGGTTCGCAGCCTGATTCGTAACCATTACGCTACCAGAGCTCCTTAATGTGGAGAGCAGAGGGTATGAATGTGGGTATGGAGTTCAAAGGAGACTTCAGTTTTAACTGTAAAGCTTTCTTTTTTTAGAAGGTGAACATGTTTATACAGTAAAACCTGCAAAAGCCAGAAACTTTACAATGTGGAATCCTGGCAGAGAAGGAAAACTCAAATATTTTCCACTGGAAGGCGCACTAGAAAAGTGGTAACAAGGCACCCTGTTAAAGATGGAAAACTTGTGAGACCTGGATAAACAAGACCGTCCTGTTGAGTTCAGGCTTTCCCAGGTTGCACTGTGTATTACTTTTGTTAGTAAATATTATTTCCAAGAAGGTCAATCTCACTAGTAATCATATAAATGCAAAGTAAAGTAATTGTGAGGTCCAAGTTTACAATTTCAAATAAAAACAACAGACATTAGGATAATGGTGTAGATGTTTCCAATTTTAAACTTTCATGGCTCAAGGGACTTCTATCGTTCCTCCCCACCCATCACCATATTTTTAACTTTTCAGGTTTCTTGGGAAACATACTCTAATCCCAATTGTAGTCCATGCTGTTACCTGAGTTGGGGGCCTGTGTTAACAGTGGGAATCTGAAGAATCAGTCTTCACCCCATCAACCCAACCAATAGAGATCATTTGGGACATATTTATCTCATATAATTGTATTAAATCTATATTACTTCAAAATAATCTCCCCTTGAATTCAGCATGCTGAGGACTTAAAACATTTACTGATGAAGATCAAAGAGCACAGCCTTCAGTATGGATTACATCTCAATGTAAAGAAAACAAAAATCCTCACCACTGGACCAATAAACAACATTCTTATCAACAGAGAAAAGATTGACGTTGTCAAGGACTTCATTCTTCTTGGATCAACTATCGACACTTATGGAAGCAGCAGTCAAGAGATCAGACTACACATTAGGCAAATCTGCTGCACAATACTTTTTTAAAGTGTTGAAGAGCAAAGATGTTAGCTTGAGGACTAAGGCACGCCTGACCCAAGCCATATTTTCAATCACCTCATATGCATGTGAAAGATGAACAGTGAATAAGGAAGACCGTAGAAGAACTGATGCTTTGGAGTTATGGTGTTGGAAGTGCCATGGGCTGCTGAAAGGACCAATAGATCAGTTTTGGAAGAAGTGCAGCCAGAGTGCTCCTTGGAGGCCAAAATGGCCAAACTTCATTTCTCATACTTCGGACATACTGTCAGGAGGGAACAGTCGCTAGAGAAGGATATCATGTTTGGTAAGATGGAGGGTCAGAGAAAAAGAGGAAGACCCCCCCAAAGAGACGGATTGGCCAGGTGGCAGCATCAGTAGACTCAGGTATGGCAACATTAGTGAGGTTGGCCCAGGATCGGACATTGTTTTGTTCTGCTGTGCATAAGGTCGCTTATGAGTTGGTGACAACTTGATGGCACCTAACAACAACAACACCATTGCTGTTGTCAACAAAAATGTCAAGCAGAAAAAATTAGATTATGAAGGGTAAATTATATTGAATGTTTCATTACAAAATGAGTCACATAAATATTCAAGTTAATTTATCTCTTCAACAAATTCCATTTCAAAAGTCTACTTCTTTTACTTAGAAAATGGGCTCTAACTATTTTCTCTGTTAAGTTTTACGTTAACACTGCTAAATTTATTTCATGTTCAAATGTTTCAGCAATTTTCTAGTGGTTAATTCATTTCCTTATATTATTTACTTGCTTTTCTAATATTTTGAGATCATTTGCCATGTGTACAGTTGCTGTCATTTTTTTGGTCACTTTACACAGTGATTTGTTTACCCAGCTGTTGCTTCCTTTCCCTCTGTCAATGAGTGTTAATTTTATCCTTCATTATACCTTGTCATAGGATGGGAATGTCTTTTCCACAGAAAAATAGTTTAAGAAAAGATTGCAAACAGTATTCCATATCTAGATAGTCCACTCATACATAATGCATAAAATGTATGCCCTAAAAGTGCAAATTTTTGCAGAGTTGGGGTTCCAAACTTAGACTGGAGAGAATGCTGAAAGAATCTTAGAAATGGATATACAAACTGAACTGAGTTTAGAAAAATGTGTGGAAGTTAGTTAGGCAAACAGAGCTGAAGGGGTGATCAATTCTTGCTTAACACATTATTTAATCAGTAACTCTATGAAGAAAGAGTTAATGTTTTTCTGCTTTTGAGCAAAGTGAAGACCAGAGAAATAAAGCATTCTAATAATGCTTCATGGCAGCAATGTAATAAACTCCAGATTCTAACTCAACTCACTGACTGTTGATTAAGTGCCTTTTCAGTTATATTGTTTATCTTTTCTCTGAGGAGATGAAACAGTCTCCTGTCCTACATGAATTCATTCACCTGTGCACTAGGTTCCACTGTCTCACTTTCTCCAGAACATGGTACACAGTTATGCTTTTTATTGTTTTGTCCTCATCTATTTCCTCTCATTGGCCCTTTCCCCCATCTGAGATCTCACTCAAATCTCCCGCATTCCATCTGAAAACTAAAAACAGACAATAATTTCCTCATAGTCTGTAGTTTTTTTTATAATCCCTTTCCAACTTTCTTATCCATGGCACCCATGCCCTCTGGGAGATTTTATTCATATGACATATGCTAGTACCTATGCAGCTGGCTCCTTGGAAGCGATGATGATGAGACTTCATGACCCAATACTTTGGATATGTTGTCAGTAAGTACCAGTGCCTGAAGAAGGAGATCATGCTTAGTAAAGAGGAGAGTCAGCGAAAAAGAGAGAACGGTCTTCAATGAGATGGATTGACACAGTGGTAACAAAAATGGGCTCAAACTTAGCAATTTGAGGATGCTACAGGACTGGGCAGTGTTTTGTTCTGTTGTACACAAGGTCATTACGTGTTGGAACTGACACAACAGCACCTAACAACAACAACAAAATGAAATAGTATTGAGGTGTAAACAATTTTAACAACAGTTGTTACAGTTTCTTTTCTTTTCTTTTCTTTTTTTTTAAAGGTTTTCATTGTTTATGGAGTGAAAGTTTACAAAGTAGATTATCAGTTTTACATTCAACAAATCATACACCTTGTTTCATTACAATGATTACAATCCCCTCCACGTACCATCAGTTAACAGTATTTCTCTCCATTCACATTAGCTTTTTTCTTTAAAAAAACAAAAAACAAAAACAAAACATGAAACATTCAGCCATATATAATAATTTACACTTCCAAAGGGTACATTGTGCAAGTCTGCCTCCTGGCCACCAGCTCTTAGTCCCTCTCTTCCCATGAATCTAGAGTCCTCAGCCGCTCTCCCTCTCCATGACCCCATCTCTGCCTCCGTTTCTGGCGTTGCTGCTTCTCTGGATAAGATCCCACATTCTGAGAAACTCTTCTCCCTTGATGGTCTTAGGGTCCTCTGTTTCTGTACTATAAAATTAATCACTCCCTGTTTTTGTTACAAAACTTCTACCTTTACAATTATGACAGTAGCAATTAGTCATGATAATGATTATTCACTATTGAATCATATGAATTTTATCCCCATCTTTTTTCACCAGACCCATCTAGACAAGATGACAACTATTCAGTGGGGACTCTTTCTCCCCCTGCCCCCTCTCTTTAAACTCCCTCTTGAAACCTTGTAAGCCAGTTACTTCGTGCCTCTATCGCCCCCTCATTTTAGGTAGCCAATGTCCCTATCTACCCTGTGTACAGAGGGGATAGCATTGATACTTGATGTGAAGACTCCTTTCCCCTTTGTTGGTATTTAGTTACTACCTCCATCAGTATAGGTCAGGTTCATCAAATTGTAGCAATTTACCCTTGTTTCCTTTATCAAAAAAAATTTTTTTTTTTTTTTTAAATTTTCCTTTAGTCGAGTTCTGATTATCAAGCCATCGAGGCTAGGTCATATGGGTACTGTCTGCAAGTTTGGGTGCTTTTGTGCATCTCCCCTCACTTCATATCAGTTGGATACTTCACTCACAGCTCTAGCCCTCTGTGGTTACGTCCTTGTCCACAGGCTCAGGTGTCCCCAGGTCTCACCACACATTGGACCAACCAGCCCTTCATCTTCTCTCTCTCATCTCCAGGTCAACAAGAGTCAGTGGACTGTGGTTGAACCCAGCCCATTTCTTCATTGCTGCCTTTACCCCTCTTCCACTCACCAGTAGACCAACGTGGTCACCAGCAAGCTTACATGCCTGTTCGTGCATTCCCTTTGAGTTTCAGTCTAAGAGGGGAGTTTGTCCTAAGGAACTTGATTTCTTGCTTTGATGGCTTCCCGGCAAAAAGCTTGCTTATTCTTGTAGTAGCCAGTCATGCTGACATTTTTGTTTTGGGTTTTTCCTGATGATCTTTCTTTGAAGACATATCTTCTGTTGCTCTAGCTGTTTCAGGCTGGTCTGC
>NW_006408616.1:1268498-1270306 GCF_000296735.1 Chrysochloris asiatica
TTATGGGTTGGAATTGACTCAATGGCACTTAAAAACAATAATGGCAACATTCAATCTGTATGCTTAGCAAATAACCGCAGAAACAAGATTATATGAAAAAGCACGTGGCATCATGACTGGAGGAAGAATCATTAACAAACTGTGATAATGAAGTTGAAACAAACTTGTTTGCTGAAAGCAAAGAGGACTTAAAATATTGATAAAGATAAAAGACTCCAGTCTTCAGTATGGGTATGCTGCATCTCAATGTAAAGAAAGCAAAATTACTCACCACTGGAGCCATAGATAATGTCAGGATACATGGAGAAAGGATTGAACTTGTCAACACTCATAGAAGCAGCAGTCAAGAAATTCAGTGGCATATTGCATTAGGAAAATCTGCTGCACAAAACCTCTTTAAGTATTCAAGAGCAAATATGTCAGTTTGAGGACTAAGGTGTAACTGACCCAAGCCATGGTATTTTCAGTAACCTCATATGCATTTGAAAATTGGACAATGTATAAGGAAGACAACAGAAGAAGTGATGTATTTGAGTTATGGTGTTGGATAAGAATATTAAAAGTACCATGGACTGCTAGAAGAAGGAATAGATAGATCTGTGTTGGAAGAAGTACAGCCAGAATCCTTCCTTGTAAGCCAGGATGGCTAGACATCATCTCTCATACTTTGGACGTATTATCAGGAGGGACCCGTCCCTGAAAATGATATCGTGCTTGGTAAAATGGAGAGTAGAGTCAACAATGAAATTGTTTGGCACAGTGGTAGCAATGCTTATCAATGATTGTGAAGATGGCTCAGACCAGGCAATATTTCATTCTGTTGTACATAAGGTCACTATGAGTCAGAACCAACCTGAAGGCATCTAACAACAACAACAAAGTCTTCTACATATTTGTTAACTGGAATTTAGGGATGAAAAGACCCAATGGTTGAGAAGAAGAAACAGAAAGAGAAGAGAAAGAGAAGCAACGATGTTGTGGGTGGCTAATTGCTAGATGTATGAGCTCTAGTAGCGTAGTGGTTACAAATTGGGCTGCTAACCTCAGAGTCATCAGTTTGAAAATACCAGCTGTTCCATGGGAGAAAGATGAGGCTTTCTGCTCCCATAAAGATTTACAGCCTCGGAAATCCTGTACAGGGTTGCTATGAATCAGAACTGACTCCATGACACATAACAACAACAATAATTGCTAGATGTAAAAAACAAGTAGGACATTTTCAGTATCAGCATAGCCAAACTTCTTTTAAGAACCATTGTTAAATGCCGTCAAGTCAGTTCCAACTCATAGCAACCCATTAAGATTCCTGAAGAGTGGCTGATGAACTTGAACCACTGACCTTGCGGCTCAAACCAACCTTGCAGTCCAGCACATTAGCCTGCAGCACCATTCATTTTTTTATGTTCTTTGCTTCATAGTTTTTCAGTGGAATTCCCCTACATCATCTCAAACTTGTATGAAATCTGCTGCACATACATTAGGCACGGTAGTCTGTAGAAATCAAGGTGAAAAAGTTTAATCCATATCTTCAATAATATGTTGTTGTTCTTATGTGCCGTGGAGTCGGTTCCGACTCACAGGGTTTCCGAGGCTCTAAATCTTTATGGGAGCAGAAAGTCTCATCTTTCTCCCGTGGAATGGCTGGTAGTTTCGAACTGCTGACCTTGTGGCTCTCAGACCAATTTGTAACCACTACGCTATATTTACCTTAGAAAATTTAACAGCCCAGGAGGTAAAATATGAAGGAGACTAAGCTTTAAGAGAAAGTAGGTCAGTGGATTAAACAATGACCATGGGTCGCTATGGGT
>NW_006408616.1:1271123-1281903 GCF_000296735.1 Chrysochloris asiatica
GTCAGTAGTTTGAATCTACCAGTTACTCCAAGGAAGGAAGATGAGGATTTCTACTTCTGTTAAGATTTAGAGTTTTGGAAATCCTATACAGGGTCATTATGGGTCAGAACCGACTCCACAGCACCTAATCACCACCATCACCAGCCTCATATGATACCTGGTCCAGATTCAAAAATAAGAAAACAAACCAAACCCATTGCCATTGAGTTACTTCTGAATCATAAGACAAAGTAAAATTGTCCCATGGGGTTACGACTGTAAATCTTTATGGAAGCAAACTGCCACATCTTTCTCCTGCAGAGCAGCTGGTGGATTCAAACTGCTAACCCTTCAGTTAACAGCTGAGTGCTTAACTGTTGTGCCAACAAGGATCCTTTGGTCCAGTGTAGACATCTAATGAATACTTATTGAATGAATAAATGCATAAAGGCATGAGTAAATTTCTAGCATTTGCTTGATTTCTAAATATGCTATAGGAAAATGGTGTAAAATGCAGTTTATTTATTTTTCAGGAATAATAACGTAAAAGAAAATTAGGTTTAATTGTCTTCACATTTGTGAAGCAGCATTCTTTGTCACTGTTTTTTATGCAAACTGTTTCCTTTCTTAAACCAGAAAATTAGGAACTGAATGCTGTTGTTGTTGTTAAGTGCCGTGCTGTCGGGATGATTCTGACTCATATCGACTCATTTCCAAAGACTTACGTCTTCTTGGGAGAGGAAAGCCTATCTTTCTCAGGTGGTGCAGCTGGCAGGCTGCACGTGGATCTGTGGTTGACAGTCCAGTGTTTATTGTAATGGAGTCACTGTGTTCCCTGGAGAATTGAGTTGTTAAGTGTTGTCAAGTCGGTTCCGACTCATAGTGACCCTCTATAGGGTATCTAAGAAGCAACTGGTGGGTCTGGAGCAGCTGGGGGGCTTGAACCACCGACCTTATGGTTAGCAGTCCAGTGCTTATCCAACAGTGCCACGCCAGGACTCCATAGGAACTGAACAGCACACTTAAATACAAATCTCTCATTAGGTGCTAGTTTCATTTACTTGGAAATATAATACAGTTATTTCTAACAAGCATCAAAGCCTTCAAGAACCATATAAATAATTTAAATCTCAAGAACTCTAGAAAATTCTTACTGTTTATGGCAAATAAAATTATATTTTAGACCATAGTTATTCTTCTCTTCTGATTACTACCTTTTTTAATTCTCAGAATAGCAATTATATTTTTTTCTCTAAACTTAAATGTAAAATAAAAGCTATGATAAGATTTAAAAATAGATATTGATTCATTTTGAGACATGGAAAATTAAGCTAGGCATATCCTAATCTATTGAATATCCCACTTATATTTTAAAAAACGGCAATGTTGACATAAAGCAATAATAATTTGATTGAAAGAAAAAAATTAAGTGCACTTTCAGAAGCCTATTGATTTTGCCATATTTTTATCGAAGTTGCTGTTGTTTTTCAGAGCTGTAGTGAGTTCTGACTCATAGTGACTGTGGACAGGATTTCCAAGGGAAGCTGATGGGTTTGAATTGCCAACCTTGCAGTAAGAAATCCAGTCCTTATACTACAGTGCCAAACTAATGGAAGAATTCTAACAGAGAAGTTTTAGTATAGACCTCAGATGTGGCTTCCATTTATAGACAAAGTAGAATGGGAGCATGCTCAACTTCTTCCACAGGCTAGCTCTGTAACTATGAATAAGTTACTTTGCCTCTTAATACCTCAATTTTCTTATCTGAAAAATGGACGTAGTAACAGCACAAACTTTATAGGAGTGCTGTGAAGATTGGATGAGTTAGTATTACTGCACTTAAAACAGTGCTCAACATATACTAAATGTTACAATGTTTAGCTTTCATCACCACCATCATAATCATCTTCATCATCATTCTTCTCCTTGTTGCAATATCAAGTGATGAGAAACTTATTCTTAAAGAATTGTTGAGAAAGAATATGGTCTCTCAGGAAGCATGTTATATACATTGGCAGAAAAGCCATTTGCTAAGCAATGGCAGACGTGTTTGATAGACATTATAATACTGAGATGTATTAGAATACATTATAATATACAAAAGATGTTATTTTGACATTTCTCTTTATTTTGTAAAGAGTTTTCTTTAAATATGACTGGTAATTTAAACGCTCAGTGAATACAATGGAGGAATAAGGGAAGGGGTCAGTACAAATGGTGACTTCTTCCATGATTTGTCAGAGATTCACTAAGAGCAGAAAGAGAATATTAAAGAAAGAATCTCTCTTTTCTGTAGCCAAAACTAAAAAAAGCTAAATATAAGCAAAGTTTTATAAGAGAATAAGATTCTTTCAAAAATACAAATGTTTGTGGAAAAAATCCATTATCTTTTCATTCCATTTTTCTGCAAAATTTTTGAGGACTCCTCATATTCAAGATTTACAGCCTCAGAAACGCTGTTCAGGGTTGCTATGGGTCAGAACCAACTCGACGGCACTTAGCAACAACAACAACATATTCTAAAATGCACCATCTTTAGTTTATCACAAAGAATTAATCCGTGGGCTTCATACTATTACTTAAAGCAATTAAAGGAAAATAATTGCACTCTCGTGAACATGTAGCCAAACCCTATATAGGATTGTTACGAATCAGAACCAACTCGATGGCACTTAACAACAACAACAATCTGGTGTGACACTGCAGGGTAAGCGCAGGACTGCAAGGTCAGTCTGAACCACAAGTTTGGCGGTTCAAAGTCACCAGTCACGCCTCAGAAACCCTATATGGGTTCACTAAGAGTCAGAATCAACTTGAGGGCACTTAACAATTTATTCTGGAGCTCACATTTATTTAGTTAATAAAGAGTTTGATTATTTATTATTTAATTACAGGGTTTCTGCCAGGAAAAGCTGTCATAAATCTAAATTAAACATAGCATTTTTATTTTAAAGGGAGCCCTACTGGTGCAGTGATTAAAGCAGTTGGCCACTAATTGAAAGGTCAGCAGTTTGAACCACCAGCAGCTCCATTAGAGGACGATGTGGTGGCCTGTTTCTGTAAAGATTTCCAACTTTAGATAGCTGATAGCGCAGTTCTACTCTGTCTGATATGGATTTCTATAGTCAGGATGACTTGTATGCAGTGGATAATTTTCATTTTATTTTATTGTTTTACTTAGATATACTGATTCTTTTTTGCTATTCTTCAGATGCTAAGTTAGAAAATAACCTGAGGTTCTGTCTGTTACATAAATTCAACTCAGACCCAAAATCTGGAAATGGGGTGAAGGCAGGGTCTCTTCTCCCTTCAGAATCTGGGGAATGTGTCAGCTGAACTTATTCAGAAGATTCAGGACACAGGTGAGGATGATATCACTGCCAAGTCCTCTTAGTAAATCTGAAGAAATGAGAGAGGGCTTTGGCTGGGTAACTTGGCAGGTTGAACACTAGCTATTGCAAGAAAAGAGATATAAGTACTTGGGGAGCCTCCATGACGGGAATTTTTAGAGATGAACTCATTATGAAATATCCACCCACAATATCCCTAAAACAACAGATTGTATTTAATAGCTGTGGGGAAGCAGATGGAACTACCTTGCTAGCATTGCCACCTGTACCTTGCAAAGACTACTTTTGGAGGCTGCTACAAGACATGTCAGGTTGTTTATGAACCATCTGCAAATAACGCACGTGGAGGTACCTGTCCCACTGTGATAATTGCTTTAAAAACAGAACAAACTACTAGCCTGGATATTAAGATGAAACTTACTAACCTACTTTGGAAATGATCATTTGAGTATTAAAATACCATGCTGCTCTGCAAACTGGTTCTACTTGTGACTATCAAAAAAAAAAAAAAAGTCAAGTTCCATGGTTGGAATGGGGAAAAGAGGGGAATAATGTTAAGATGCTTGGCTGTCTTTTGAATCTTGGTTTTCCTTGCATTATATTATAAAATAGATACTGGCAGGGGAGAGAAAGGAATAGCCAGAAACATCACCATAGAAAGCTTGTAAGTCTGTCTTCTGCCTATAACTGATTGGAATACCTAAAATGGGGCTACAATGTGCCCAGTGAAGGAGGATTCCTGCAGAGACTCTGCAATACATAAGACTATAGGTAGAAGCCTAAACCACATCCAGATCTCCAGAGATGGGAAATCTCCACTTGAAAGGACGAGCAGACCAGCCTGGACTGGCTAGAACAGAAGATACTTCTTGAAAGAAAGACCTACAGGAAAAATACAAAACAATAGAGGTGGACAGACTGTTACTACAAGAAAAAACAAGTTGCTTGCCCAGGAAACATCAAGGCAAGTGGTCGGGTCCCCTCAGTGCAAACCCCTTCCAATACTAAGACTCAATGGGAATACATGCTCTGATTGGTGACCACGCTTGTCACCGATAAGGGGAAGTGAGGGAAAAACAGCAATGAAGCAGCGAGCTAAGCCCTATAATGTGGAGAGTGAAGCATTCAGCTGATAAAAAGAGAGAGCATATGCACAAGAACACCCACACTTGCAGATAATACCCACTTGACCTGGCTTCAATGACTGGATGATCAGAGCTCAACCAGAAGAAGGAAGAAGAGGAAAAAAAGAGTAATCTGATACAATTTGATGAACTTGACCTACACTTATGGATGCAGTAACTCAAAAGAGGGAACAAATCCTTACAGCAAGAATCATTCCCACCCCCTCCACACAGAGTAGACAGGGATGGGCAACTTGGACATTGGATACCTAAAATGGGGTGGGGGCAGGGGCAGGGGCTACAAAGGCAAGAAGTGACTGGCTTACAAGCTTTCAAGAGGGAACCTAGAGCCATAGGGCCAGGAGGAAGGCAGAATCTCTAGTGAGTAGTATCCAATCTGTCTAGGTGGGGCTAATGAAATGAAATGTAGATGGGTCTCTTGTGATACAATAGTGAATAATTGTAATCAGGACTGATTGTGAGGGTTGGAAATGTAAAGGTAGATGTCCCTTATAGCAAGGAAG
The DNA here is from genome assembly GCF_000296735.1 of Chrysochloris asiatica. Classification (NCBI taxonomy): domain Eukaryota; kingdom Metazoa; phylum Chordata; class Mammalia; order Afrosoricida; family Chrysochloridae; genus Chrysochloris; species Chrysochloris asiatica. The sequence continues at coordinate 1,276,101 of NW_006408616.1, forward strand.
GCAATGATTAACTTTCCAGTCTAGGATCGGAGGTCCCTAGGACCATCAACGGAGAAGAGCAGAGAGTGGGACCCTACCCAGAGAAGCAGTAATGCCTGAGATGGAGGCAGAGATGATGATGTGGAGCAATAGAGCAGCTGGGGACTTTAGATCCAGAGAGGGAGAGTAACTGTGTGCTGAAGACTGGGGGGAGGGGGGGTAGAGGGGAGGGGAGAGGAAGGGTAGTGTAGGGGGCAGGCTTGCAGGGTATACCCTTTGGTTAGTTGATGATACATGGAGGGGACTGTAACCATGGCAATGAAACGATATACGATAGAATGAATGTAAAACTAATATTCTCCCATGTAAACTATCACATAACTCACAATAAAACATTTTAAAAAAAAGGCAATTTCTAGTCTTCCAGTCTGAAGGTTTGAATGAAAAGGTTTCCATGGGAGGTAAGCTCTATCTAAACACTACAACAAACTATAAAATGATTGCAGAAAAGCTTGGAATTTATCATCTGTTTTAGAGGAAGTACAGCCAAAAGACTCCTTGAGAGCCAGGATGGCAAGACTTTGTGTCTCAAACTTCAGACATAGTGTCAGGAGGGACTAGTCCCTAGGGAAAGACACCGTACTTAGTAAAGTGGAGGGTCAACAAGAAAAAGGAAGACCTCCACCAAGATGAATTCACACAGTGGTAGTGGAATGGGCTTAAACTACTGTGAGGATGGCCCGGGACTGGGCAGTGCTTCATTCTTTCATGCACAAGGTTGCTATGAGTCGGGATAGACTTAAAGGCACCTAACAACTTCAAAAGGATTTACTCAGGAACAAATGGGTTAAGTCCAAGACTTGGTTAACAACACAGTAGAACATGAATCATTCAAATACCACAATTGACTTTAAAATAACATTTAATGATTTCTTACTCTTTATAAAAGTAAATATAATTGTAGAAAATCATTTAAAAATATAAGAACAAAAAAGTGTGCTTAGCATATAGTCTATGCACAGTAAATATATATTAGATGATAGATAAATGATAGATATATAGATGGGTAAAAGGAAGGAAAAACAAAATAGGAATTTTCCATCAGTTCCACCATTCAGAGTGGACTTCTATTAACATTCTGATATTTATATTTCACACACACAGCCGTAGAAGGATTTTGACATTTACACACAACTCACAGGTAGAAAAGTTTATATCTTTTTCTCCCACTTCAATTGCCCTCATATCTTATGTTGTTCCCAGTGTTACTGATGGCAGAAGAAAGACTTACATTTGTCAATTAAAAGAAACTCAGTATTTTTCAAAGTAAAGTAGTCTCTTGGGGGTAAATATTCATCCTATTTCAAATGGGAAACACCATCAAAGTTAGTTTTCCCTCTCAGGTGGTCTTTCTTCCTTCTTTCCTTTCTGTATCCTGATAACATCAGGGGTCTTTATGCTGTCTCACCTCTGGTATGGTTTATCTGGTCTTATCTTTAGGATCCAGCACTGGAATATGTTAAGGTGTGGCTGGTACCAGTCATTTTTAATTTACCTTCCAGCCTCAAGATGAATTCTGCTTAGGCTGTCAGTCTTCTTGGAGAGGCATGCAGTTCTTCCAGACATCCCTACATACTCTACTGCTACCCTAACTCTCCAGTGTATGCTATTACCTGGAAAAAGGAGAAGACAGAAGAGGAGAAGTGAAGAATGAGAAAGGAGATGAAGGAAAGAAGAACAGGAAATAAAAAGAGACAAGAGGAAGGGGAGATGAATAAATAAATGTTGCCAGTAACAAATGCAAAGATTAAACCAGGGAATTTTAAAAGTCTGAAATGTGATGTAGCCTTTCAGATACAAAGAAAGAGAGAAAAGTATCACTCCCCCCCACACACACACCCTTGTCACCGATCCCATTATTTATCTGTCACATTGGACAAAGAGGAAATAGAAAAGTGAAGAAAATAGCAAAGAAGATGAGGTGAGGTGTGTCTCACTTGCTCATTTCAGCCACAAAGCCTAATTATACTTTCATTTCATCTCACCTCGCAGTCTTCCAAATCAGGTACTGCAAACAGTCCCAAACAAACCTCAACAGACTGCGAAACAGTGGATTCAGGAGTTAGGTAAAAACAGAGCCCAAGAGTTAATTATATTATAGTTGTAGAAAAGAGAGCAACTATTTTCATTTCATGTTATGATTTAAGTACTATCACACTACATCAGCTTTTAAAGGAAGTCATTTTCCCTGCTTACATCTATATTAGATACAGGGCAAATAGCAATTTCTTCCATTTCTCTCTGTACTTATTCACTGTACAAAATAGTATTTTGGGTAACAAAATTTATATATTAGTTTTACACAGCAGTTGTTCTTCTAGCTCTATAAAACATGGTTCATATCACCAACTTTCATGCACTGATCCAAAATGATGAAGAAAATGATAATACGTGCCATATATTGAAATCTTTAAAGCATGCCTCATAATGCCATTGTGTTAGAATATGGTACCAGCTATACTGAGGAACACTTTGAAAAAAAATGAATGCATTATGCCATCTCACTTGTCATTACTGATCCTTTGTTGTTGTTGTTAAGTGCTCTCAAATTGATTCCAACCCATAGCAACCCTGTATTGGGTTTCCAAAGAGCAGCTGCTGAACTTGAACCACCGACCTTGCAGTTCAAATGACTTTGCAGTCTGCTGCATTAACCCACAGCGCCACACCAGAACTGATCCTTTGTTGTTGTTGTTAAGTGCCGTCGAGTCGGTTCCGACTTAGGTGTTAGTATATTTCCTGGTTCTACACCAACAGAGAATGCTTAAGTGCTGAGCTCTGAGATTAGTTTCAAGTATCTAAGAAGCATTCACCTCATGTTTCTGCTAGATTGAAGATCTTTTACGCCAGCCGGCAGGGTGTCTGATGGCTAGGATGTTATATGCAGACTTCAGTTATTTGTTCAGTTGATAGAGATAAAAATTGCACCCCCAGCTGCACTGTGCTAAGAGATTTTCCTCTCATCTTTCCTTTTTAAACATTTTTTCAAGCTTCTGCATAACTCAGCCTGCAAGGAATTATTGTCTCCCTTGAAATTCTTTGTTGTGAGACTTTTTGTGAATTATGAAGTGTGGTTTCCAAGCGGAGGAAGACAGATAAGGATTGATAGGGAGAAGGAAATGTATCTAGCTAACTAAGAAGCATTTCACAGGGCTTTGGGATTTTCTGTGTTTCTTTGCCAGTGGATAGAATGGGGTTGAGTCATAATCTTTTCCCATCTTCTTCCCAGCTTTCTGAGCTATTCTGGTTCAGGAGGCTTAGTTTAGGATTCTCTCGACCCAACCCCCTCTTTGCTACAGCTTGTGAAAATTCTCATAGTCTAGCATCTGAGCTTCTCAAATTCTTATTTTTTTGTTTTTTGTTTTGGGGGCTTCTGTTGAAAGTTTTTGTCTATTTGTATATGGTGATTTTTATAAAATTATTTCTATTGTGGTGAAATACACACAACAAAACATTTACATACACAACCAATTCAACTATTTTTATATTCATGATTCAATGACACTGATAAAGTTATCCATTTTGTCTAACAACTATCATTATTCATTACTGAATTATGGTAGTTTAATTCAAAAGTTAGAATTGGACATTTCAATAGAATGATATGTTGAACTGAACATTTAGTGACTTGCTAAAGACTGACTCTGTCAAATACTCTGCTAAGTATTGTGAATAAAAAGTTGCAAAAACAAAAGTTCTTTTCTTTTTAAAAAACAAAAACAACTTTTAATTGTGAATTGAATGAAGGCCAAGATCATCAGTTTTCTATTCAACAAATCATACACTTTGTTTCATCTCAATGATTATCTGAGACTCCCAGAAAGATGACAAGGACCCTATACAATAAAGATATGAGAGATCAAATGAAACAGACACAGATGAAAATTCTGGAATGCTGAACGTCAGAGGAAAGGCTAGAAAAGTGGACTGAGTGCTTGCTGGGAGGAGAATCTGAGCAGGGACAGCGAGTGTGGGAGACTGACTTGTGAACAGCCAGCCAGACACAGCATGACCATCTTGTGAAGCAGTTTTGGTAGTAAAAGGAGGCCTGGCAGAGCAGACTCACCCAGGTGACGGGAAGGGTATCCTTCCTTCTTTTTTTCCACTCTTTCCTGGTGACCAGAGCTGTGGTCAGCTCCTATCATTATCTATCCCGAGTGCAGACCCTGCTCTCCAGAGTTAGGAGACACTTGATTGGGAGCCAGGCCAGTGTGAGGCAGGGGCCAGTTGTGTTGCTTTGGTGTACCCCTTTGGTGCCTGGATTTGAATGGGATCAGCTATAGACCTATAGAACCCGAAGAGTCACCAAACCAGGATTTAACCAGTAACCCTGCCCCCAGCTGCCACATGGTCCAAATAGACACGAAACCCAACTCCATCAAGGACCTTCATGAACTACTTCTGGACTGAGTTCCCTGAACATAGATAACACCAAGGCCAATAGGAACTCCATCTAGGACCAGGAACTCTGCTGTCCCATCCCTCTAACACACACCTAGTGAAATCCTTGGTTTGCAGGAGCCCTAGTTTTCTCCTCTCCAAGTTCAACAGATGTAATGTTTTCCTTTTGTTGTTTCATGATTTTTGTTTGTTTATTCTTTCTCCTCCTTCTCTTTCCATTCCTTTGAATTTTATCCTTATCTCTGCTTTTATTTTTCCTTATTTTTTTCTCATTTTCCCTCTTTTGATCTTTCTTTACTTCTATTTTCTCTTCTCATCTTTCCTCTCCCTGGGTTTTCTAAGTGGATTATTATTTTTTAAAATTCTTTCATTTATTTCCTAGTTTACTTTTCTCTTCTACAGCTCCATTTTCCTGTCCCTCTTTTCTCTTTTTATTCATTCCTAAATTATTTTTAAATTCCTTCCTTTTATTTTCTCTCTGATTTTTCTCTTCTATAGCTCCATTTTCCTATCCTTCTTTTGTCTTTATACTTATTATATTCCCTTATTCTGGCTTCTGCTGTTTTAACTAATTTTTGGTCTTTATCATTTTTGTTTTTCATTGTTGGTTTCTTGTTTGTTTATTGTTTTGTTTTCTTGTGTGTTGGGCGGGGTCTTCTCTTTCCCACCTGACAGAAGTCAGTAACCCTCTTATACAACCTAGCCACAAACATAACCTCTGCAGTTCCACCCACTAGGAAGAACCAGTTGTTGTTAAGTGCTGTCGAGTTGATTCTGACCCATATCGACCCTGTACAGGGTTTCCAAAGAGTAGCTGGTGAACTTGAACCACTGACCTTGCCATTCAAACCGACTTTGCATTTCAGTGTAAAAATGGGCAATACAATGAAACTGCAAAACAGAGGATTCATAGAGGAACAGAAGATACTACTTGAAAGAAAGACCAGCAAGAAAAGTCAAAAACAAAAATGGCAGTCTGGTTGGCTACTACAAGAATAAGCAAGTTCTTCACTGGGGAACTATCAAGGCAAGTAATCAAGTCCCTTCAGGACAAACTCCTCTCCAAGACTGAAACTCAAAGGGAATACATGAGCAGGTATGTAAGATTGCTGGTGACCACGTTGGTTTACTGGTGAGTGGAATAGGGGAAAAGGCAGCAATGAAGGTATGCGCTGAGTTTGACTATGTTCCATAGACTTCCGTCAACCTAGAAATGAGAGACAGAAGAGGAAGGGCTCGTTGGTCTGAACTGTGATGAGACCTAGGGTCACCTGAGCCCATGGACAATGACATATCCATGGAGGGCTTGAGCTGAGAGTAAAGCATTCAGCTGATATGAAGTGAGGGGAGACACACAACAATG
>NW_006408616.1:1282438-1283567 GCF_000296735.1 Chrysochloris asiatica
GGTAGAAGTTTTATAACAAAAATGGGGGAGCAGGTAATCTTATATTCCAGGAACAGAGGACCCTAAGACCATCAAAGGAGAAGAGCATGAGCAAATGTGGTACCCTATCCAGAAAAGCAGCAACACCAGAGATGGAGGCAGAGATGATGACATGGAGAGATCGAGCAGCTGAGGACTCTAGACTCATAGAAAGAGACAGGCTGTGAGATGGCGGCCAGAAGGCAGGCTTGAAGCACGTGCCCTTTGGTTGTTTAAATGATTATATATATTCCTAAGTGTTTTTGTGTACATCCAAAAACAAACACACAAACAAACAAAAACCAAGAAAAACAGAAGGAATAAAAGCAAATACTGTTGAATGATGATGTGATGATGCAAAGAGGAGATTGTAATCATTTCAATGAAACTATGAGGTAAAACTGATGTTCTCCCATATAAATTCACAATACGCAATTCATAATAAAAACTTAAAAAATAAAAGTACATTAGAAGAAATAGAAGCCTGAATTAGTGAGCTTGTAGATAAATATCTCAATATTAGTATGCTAGAAGAACAATCAGAAAAAAAGAATGAAAAATCTGAAGAAAGCCTAAGAATTATGTGGGACACCCTGAAGAGGAATAATTTATAGATGATTGGAATTCCAAAGCAGGATGAGACAATAAAAAGCACAGAGAAAATTGTCAAAGAGATGTTGCAAGAAAACTTCCCTAACATCATGAAAGGTGAGAATCTGAGCATACAAAAAGCTGAATGAAACCCAAACAGTAAAAATTCCAAGAGAAAATCACCAAGACATATCATAATCAAACTTTGAAAACCAAAGACAAGGAAAGAATCCTGAGAGCAGATTGGGAAAAACAAAACATTACCTACAGAGGAGAACCAATAAGAGTAAGTTCTGATTTCTCAACAGAAACCATGCAGGCAGAAGGCAATAGATAGATATCATATACAAAACTCTGAAAGAAAAAAACTTGCCAAATAAGAACCACACACAACCAGCAAAGCTGTTCCTCAAAAACAATGGCAGAATTAGGACATTTCCTGATAAACAGAAATTAAAGGAATTTGTAATGACCAGACCAACTTTATGTTGTTGTTGTCAGGTGCCATTGAGTCAGAAGC
>NW_006408616.1:1285182-1286316 GCF_000296735.1 Chrysochloris asiatica
CGATCAAGATGTTTTGATAATTACTGGCAGTTGGAATGCCAAAGTTGGAAACAAAAAGGAAGGATCAGTCACTGGGAAATGTGGACCTTGGGGAGAGAAACAATGCTGGAGATCACATGATACAATTTTGCAAGACTAATGACTTCTTCATTGTATGTACCTTTTTAAACAACATATGAGACAACCTATACACATGGACCTCACCAGATGGAATACACAGAAATCAAACTACATCTGTGGAAAGAGATGATAGAAAAACTACATTTTATCAATCAAAACAAGGCCAGACACAGATTGTGGAACAGACTATCAACTGCTCATATGCAAGTTCAGGCTGAAGCAGAAAAAAATTTAAGACAAGCTTTTAAAAGCCAAAATGTAACCTTGAACATATCCCACATGAAATTAGAGATCATGTGAAGAAAAGATTTGATGCATTAGACACTAAAGACCAAAGACCAGAAGAGTTGTAGGATGACATTAACAACAAAAGGTTATTAAGAAGACAAGAGAGAAGGAAAAGACCAAAATGGATGTCAGAAAAGACTCTAAAATTTGTTCTTCAGTATAGAGATGCTAAAGCAAATGGAAGAAATGAGGATGTAAAAGAGCTGAATAGAAAATTTCAAGCTGTGGCTAGGGAAGACAAGGTCAAATGTTAAACGAGATGTGCAAAGACCTAGAGTTAGACAACCAAAAAGGAAGAACACACTCAGCATTTCTCAAGCTGAGGTAACTGAATAAAACATTCAAACCTCAACTTATAATATTGGAGAATTCTATGGGCAAAATATTGAATGATGCAAGAATACATAGAGTCACTGTATCTAAAAGAAATGGTTGATATTCAACCATTTCAAGAGGTAACATATGATCAAGAGCCAATGATATTGAAGGAAGAAGTCTAAGGTGTATTGACGGCACTGGCAAAAAACAAGGCACTGAGAATTGACGGAATACAAATTGAAATCTTTCAACAAATGGATGCAGGACTGGAGACACTCACTTATCTATGCCAAGAAATTTGGAAGACAGCTACCTGGCCAACTAACTGTAAGAGATCCATATCTGTGCCCGTTCCCAAGTGAGGTGACCCAACAGAACGCAGCAATCATTGAACATCCAATATCATCA
>NW_006408616.1:1287741-1292804 GCF_000296735.1 Chrysochloris asiatica
CGTCTGATCTCTTGACTGCTGCTTCCGTGAGTGTTGATAGTTGATCCAAGAAGAATGAAGTCCTTGACAACTTCAATCTCTTCTCCTTTGATATGTGTGTGAAATTTGGACAATGAATAAGACTATAGAACAGAATAATTGATTCATTCCAGTTATAGTTTTGGATGGGAATATTAAAGGTACAATGGAATGCCAAAAGAACAACAACAGCAAAAATCTGTTTTAGATGAGGTACCACTAGAATGCTCCTTAAGAGTCAGGATAGCCAGACTACATCGCTCATACTTTGGACATATAATCAGGAGAGATCAGTTCCTGGAGAAGCACATCATGCTTGGTAAAGTGGAGGGTCAACAAATAAGAGGAAATCCTCCAGTGAGATGGATTGGTACGGTGGCAACAGCAATGGGCTCAAGCGTACAACCACTGTGAGGTGGATGCAGGACTGGGAAGTGTTTCCTTCTGTTATCATAGGGTCATTATGAGTCGGTAGCACATAACAACATTGACTAATGATCTTGAATAATTCTTCATATGTTTATTGGCTGCCTGAATTTCTTCCTTGGTGAAGTTTTCGTTTATGTCCTATGCCCATGTTTTAATTGGGTTGCTTGTCTTTTTCTTGTGGAGGTGTTGTAGTGTTCTATACATTTTACAAATTTGTCCCTTGTCTGATACTTTGTTGCAAAAATTTTTTCCAAGTGTGGGCTTCCTTTTTACTCTTTTAGTGAAATCTTTTGATGCACATAGAACCTGATCTTTAGGAGGCCCCAGTCACCTATTTTGTGTATTGATATGTATTTGTGCCATGTATTATAACTTTTAAGTTTGGTCCTATTTTTTCATTGATAATAGTTCTAAGTTTTACATTTAGGTCGTTAATCCACATTGAATTTGTCTTTGTATATGGTGTGGGATATTCTTTTGCAAATGGGTTTTCAGTTTTGCCTTCACCATTTTTTGAAGAGATGATCTCTTCTCTATTTAGTATGTTTTGGCCCTTTGTTAACGATCAACTGACTGAATGTGGATGGATTTACTTCTGGGTTCTCAATTCTGTTCCATTGATATATGTGTGTTTCATTGTACCAGAACCAAGCTGTTTTGACCATTGTGACTGTCTAATAAATTTTGAGATCAGGGAGTAAGAGGCCTCCAACTTGTTCTTCTTTTTAAGTAGTGCTTTGCTTTCCTGAGGTCTCTGTCCTTTACATATAAAGTTAGTGATCAGTTTTTCCATCTCTTAAAAGAATGAGGTTGGAATCTGGAAGAGTTCTTGGCTTTTGATAGCTGAATCTTGTAGGAAACAATAAGAAGGCACTCCAGTCAGAGACCACGGCATGTATACATACGTGTTGAAGAACATGGTCTTGGGAGAATGAGTGATGCTGGAGTTTTGAGGCAAATGGGAGCGAGTGATGAGGGTTGATGAGCTGAGACTCCATTTAGATTATAAATGGGAATCCAATATAGAATCTTAATTTTGGATTTTGTAAGACAAATTTGTAAGACACTATTTTTTTAAATGTGCTGAAGGAAGATATTCAACATGATTTGAGTTCTGGCAAGGGATTACTGTGACCTAAACAAGTGCAATGGCAGTGGAAACAATGAGACAGTATCATAGTTAATATAAAATGTAAAAGTAATACTGACATGACTTTGTGGTTGAATGACTATGGATGATGACAACAAGTAAGTATAAAGAGGACTTAAAGCATTGGTGACAAATGGTGATGATGGTGGTGGCGTTCTGTCGAGATGGTTCTGACTCATAGCCAGCCTGTATGGGATTTGTTGTTGTTGTTGTTAAGTGCCGTCAAGTCAGTTCTGACTCAAACCCTGCATAGGGTTTCTGAGGAAGAGCTGGTGGGTTTGAACTGTCGACCTTGTGTGGTTTGCCGTCCAGTGCTGATCTTACAGCACCACACCAGGACTCCTGTATAGGGTTTATGAGGCTATAAACTGTTATGGGAGCAGAAAGTCTCATCTTTCTCCTGCAGAGATCCTAGAGGATTCCAATGCCGATCTTAGGGTTAGCAGTCCAATTTGTAACCCATTATGCCACCAGTGATCCTTCAGTGTTCAGTGGCTGAATAGATGGTGCCAATAATTATGAGAGACTCCTGGTGTGGCACTGTAGGGTAAGCACCCGACTGCACTGTTGATTTGAACTGCAAAGTCAGTGGTTCAAATCCACCAGCCACTCCTTGGAAACCCTATAAAGGGTCGCTATGAGTTGGAACCAACTCGATGGCACTTACCAACAATAATTTTGATGGGGGCTCTAGAAGTAGAGAAGATTTGAAGAGCAAGATAATTAATTTACTTTGGAGACCTATTTATTGAGAGGTGCCAGGTAGACTTCCAAATGAGGATGGCCATTAGACACACATTTGTCTGAAGCACAGGAAAGAATCAAAACCTGGGAAGAATCTAGAGTAAATAGTAGTTATCACTGAGGTGACGGTTGTCAATGTGTCCCCAAAAGAAGGCAAATGTAATGAGGGGAGAATAGAGGTAGCAGACAATACAAGGGTGCACCAAGATTAAGATAGTAGATTGAAAAAAAGATAGCAAAGGAATCTAATAAGAAATAGGAAAGAGGTATGTTGACACTCACAGGAGAAGAGATTTCAAAACAGCAAAGAATAACAGTGCTAAGAACCAAACCAATAATAATAATAAAACAACCCATTGCCATAGCATTGATTCAGATTCATAGAGGCCGAGTAGAGATCTTTCTCCCATGGACTGGCTAGTGAGTTCACACTAAAAATCTTTTGTTTAGCTGCCAAGTGCTTAACCACTGCACCACCAGCAGAGGCTAAGTAATATAAGAACTAGTAAACACAAGTTTTGCTCTTGCAGGGCTTTAAATCTCCATTATGGATATCTATTTAACAGTGTTGTTGTTAAGTGCCATTGAGTCGATTCTGACCCATAGTGATCCTGTATAGGGTGTACAAAGAGCAGCTGGTGAGCTTGAACCACTGACCTTGCAGTTCAAGCAACTTTGCTCTCTGATGCATTAGCCCACAGCACCACAGCAGGGCTCCTTATTTAATAATAAGAGCTGTTTACACAATAGCTGAAAGCTCCTGCACAATAACACAAATGCATCCACATAGAAAACTTGTCTATGTAAAGAGGAAATGCACTGTTGAAACCTCTTGCCTTCGGGACTCAGTAATATAAGGGTCCTATCTGGCAAATATTTAAGAAATGCAGCCTCTGTTTCACAGAATTTGTTGGAGTAAGCGGTCACTTGAGAAGGAGACAATCTTCTAAAAGCTTCTGGTCTTAGAGGGTAGCAAGTGACTCTGAATCCTACCCTCTGTAAGACTTTACAACATAGAAAAACAGAATCTGTTTCCCATTAGTTCTCCAAAAGCCATCATTAATCTTGGGGTAGCAGGGTCAGTCCTAGGAACCATTAGCCATATAAATGGTGTGATGTAAAGAGCACTAGAGTTTCTTTCCAATCTTTTGCTTAAAATATCTCCCCAGTCTAAACCCCCAATACAGCCAACATATCTGCAATTCTGAGAGTTAGGGAATTGTTCTATTTTGCTAAAGTTCTTAGTTTCTTCCAGGTGTCTCAAATTAAAATATAAAAGCCAAAAGGAAGAAAATGTTAACCCATTATTAACCATTAATTCTTCAACAAAGATTTGCTTATCATATGATCTGCTGTCACCTTGAGAACAGAGTACAGATTGTGATGACTTAAGTACTGGGCACTGCTTAGGGCACAGGGCTCAGTGCAAGCACGGAATGCCATGTCACTGAGAACTGACAGGATGGATACTAAAATGGTGACAAGGGGCAATGTAAGGCAGAGTTTCTTAGACTTCCTTTTTTAAAAATTCAGGTTCCTCTTTCATAAACTAAGATTTCTTGATCTACTGAGTGGTAGCGTAGTGGTTACGAGTTGGGCTGTTAACCTCAAGGTCAGCAGTTGAAATAACCAGCTGTTCCATGGGAGAAAGAAGAGACTTTCTGCTCCTGTAAATATTTACAGCCAGGAAGAGTATGACCTTTTTTCTAAGAATCACAAATCTTCTGCACATTCCAACTAACCAAAAATATATTGTTGAGCTTGTTGTTGTTAAGTGACATCGAGTCAATTCCAACCCATAGCAACCCTATGACTTTGTGGAATTTGGACTGTATAAATTAAATCCACCCCCCCATAAGTATTTAAACATAAAGCAACTGTAATGCTATGTATGTTTTTCCAGTGACCCATGACTCGTGGTGACCACACGTGTCAGAGTACCACTGTGTTCCACAGAGCTTTCAAGAACTGATTTTTCAGAAGTATATCACCAGGCCTTTCTTCTGACATTCCCTGGATAGATTTGTACATTAACCATTAGCGCCATTCAGGAACTTCCTAAAAAGACAGACAGTAATAGAAGTAGAAGACCTAGAAAAGAGTAATTGCCATTATCCAACAGAGAAATAACAATTGTTGTTAGGTGCCATTGAGATGGTTCCGACTCATAGTGACCCAGGTACAACAGAGTGAAACACTGCCCAGTACTGCACCATCTCATTGGTTTGTGGTCGTGATATGCCGAGGAGTTGGTTCCGACTCATAGCAACCCTGTACAGGGTTTCCAGGCTGTAAATTTTTACAGGAGCAGAAAGCCTCATCTTTCTCCTGCAGAACAGCTGGTAGTTTTGAACTGCTGACCTTATGGTTCACCGCCCGATTCATAACCACTACACGACCGAGATGGGGGTGGGGGGGCAACGATTTCCTCTTTCTAGCTGACACTCCACTTCACCAAGAATGATGTCCTGTCCCAGGAACTGGTCCCTCCTGATAACATGTCCAAAGTAAGAGAGATGAGATCTTGAAGTACTCTTTCTGACAATAAATATGACACCATTCCTCTTCATTTTGTTGTTCCTGGCATAAGAAACCATATGACTATCTGATTTAAAATAGCCAGTAACAATCCATTTCAGCTCACTAGTGCCCAAGATGCTGATCTTTATGTGTTACAGTTAATTCTTGATGACTTCCAATTTTCTTAGATGCATACTTAGCA
>NW_006408616.1:1293622-1296032 GCF_000296735.1 Chrysochloris asiatica
AATGCCTGAGCCCATTGATGCTGCCACTTTGCCAATCCATCTCGCTGGGGTTCTTCCTCTTTTTCTCTGACCCTCCATTTTACCAAATATGATATCCTTCTCCAGGGACTAGTCCCTCGTGATAATATATCCAAAGCATGAGAGATGAACTCTGGCCATTCTGGCTTCCAAGGAGCACTCTGGCTGTACTTCTACCTACACAGGTTTGTTTGTTCTATTGGCAGTTCATGGTACTTTCAGTATTCTGCTCCAACATCATAACTCAAATGTATCAATTTTTCTACTCTTTTCCTATTCACTGTCCAGCTTTCGCATGCATATGAGGTTACTGAAAATATCATGGCTTGGATCAGGTGCACCTTAGTCCTCAAACTGACATCTTTGCTCTTCAACATTTTAAAGAAGTCTGTGAGCCCAGATTTGCCTAATGTAAAACCTTACTGTAAATTACACCTTATTAAAAAATTCTATTTACTTGTAATGTCCTGTGGTCTTTTCCCTACTAGCAGATCATGTTTACTTAGCAATCTTATTGCTCACTGTGATGTTAATTAATACTTATTGAGCATATTTTCTGTTGCCATTTCATAGATTCTGTTATTGTTAGAATCTCTGAAATACGGATTACAAAGTCATAAATCACTTGTTGTTTTTGCCTCCCCTAAGTGTTTCAGTCACCTCTAAATCAATAAATTTCCCCTTTTAAACAGTAACCTCATTAATGATCTCTTGGAATTTTCTCTCCTGCCCTTGAGAGGCTAAGTTGTGATACCTACTATCAGTCCCTAAGTGATATCTTCCCAACTACCTCCCAACAAGAAGTCCTGGTGTGGCACTGTGGGTTAATGTGCAAGGTTGGTTGTTCAAGCTCACCATCAGCTCCTAAGAAATCCTAAACAGGGTAGCTATGAGTTGGAACTGACTCCTTGGCACTTACCAACAATAACAACAACCTCCCAATAAAATAAAAGCAAATTTAAAGACCTCATAGGCTCAAGTCCAATTCTGCCACGTATTATCTGACTAAAGAAAATCTTTTAACTTGTCGATCACAAACTTTTCCACTGCAAAATAAGGATCCTGTTAATACCTGCCGTACTCATGTCTAGATGTGTAAGTTCTTTGTACTTAATGGATATGTCATGTATAATGTTTTCTTTATTTTATATGCAGTTTTCACCCAAACACACGTTATTTTATTTACTATTCAATTATTTTTTTTAATTTCAGGGTAACTGGCAGATATTGTTTATTTAAAAGAAATGATAACATTTCATAAATCTAAGATGCTAGCATATCATTTACCAATAATAAAGAAAAACACTACTAATTAAACTATGACTCAATATTTTAACAATGTTGTTGTTAAGTACTGTAGAGTCAGTTCTGACCCACAGCAACCCTGTATTGGGTTTTCAAGGAGTGGCTGGTGAGCTTGAACCACTGACCTTGCAGTTCAAACAACTTTGCAGTGAAGCACATTAACCCACAGCACCACAATAGTGCTGTGAATATTCCTGTACTAGTCTCTTCTCTCTTTCTGCAATTTTTGTTGTGGTGAAATATATGTAACAAGCATGTCAAACACTTTTACCTGTACAATTCAGTGATGTTAATTCTATTCACAAGGGTCCTAGTGGAGCAGTGGCTAAAGCACTTGGCTGCTAATCAAAAGAGATTCCAACCCACCAACCACTCCTTTGGAGAAAAGTCCTTTTAATCTCCTGCTGTCAAACTTCAGCCTAGAAAGTCTTTGGCCATTCCCTCCTTCTGTTGGTTTTTGTGGGGAAGTGTGTACATATGTGCATGTGTGCACATTTCCTCCAAGTCATAGTGGTTTTTTTGGGCATATTCATCTGGCAGTCCATGGTACTTTCAATATTCTCTGCCAACACTATAATTCAAATGCATTAATTTTTCTATGGCCCTCTTTATTTAGTGTCCAAATATCACATGCATATGAGGTGACTGAAAATACCATGGCTTGGGTCAGACCCACCTTAGTTCTCAAACTAACATCTTTGCTCTTGAATGCATTAAAGAGTTCTTGGGCATCAAATATGCCTAATGATTTCTCCACTGCTGCTTCCATAAGCAAGGAGCTCTGATGGCATAGTTGGGTTACGTGTTACACTATTAACCTCAAAGTCAGCATTTGAATCCTGCTCTATGGGGGAAACATGAGGTTTGCTGTTTCATAAAAATGTGCAGCCTGGGAAACCCTATACAGAGTCACTATGAGTCAGAGCTAACTCGACAGCACACAGCCAACACTACCACCACACCTTCCATGAACACTGATTGTGGATCCAAGCAAAATGAAGTCTTTGATAACTTCAACCATTACTTCATTTATGTTGATGTCATTTATTGGATCAGTTGTGAGGATTTTCATTTTCTTTACACTGAG
>NW_006408616.1:1297030-1297528 GCF_000296735.1 Chrysochloris asiatica
AACAACAAAATTCTAAGGGAATGCCTGTTCACTGAGTTCCACGGTTAGAGCCATTCTCATTCAATTTTGTATTATCAGTAGATTTTAATAACTCTGTTCTTGTGAAGTTGCCATTTAATTCCCCACTTCGCCATGGATTTCCAGATCCTTAACCGCCATATGCATTATTCTCTAGAATTTATTTGCTCAAGACTAATGTAACTATTTAAATAAGTATTTCTTTCCCAAACTCTACCTTCAGAAGTCCATTTTCCACTCATCCCCTTCCAAAGGTATGTACCTCATGTATTACCAAATATTGCAATAATGCAGACCACCAAAAGAAAAATCCAAAATAAATTATTCCTTAGGAATTGACCCCTAAGAAAAAGAAAAAGGAGCTTTCTAGGTATTATAAGGGGCTGTTCCTTATCTGGAGTCCTTGTTTGGTGCTATAAGAGAAGAACTAGACTGCAAAGTCAGTTTGAACCCAGGTGGTGGTTACAACCCAGCAATCAC